>NC_055696.1:12057500-12357500 GCF_017639745.1 Melanotaenia boesemani
GGCCATCCTGCTTGTTGAAATCCAGCGTCAATTTAATACAAATTACAATTACCTCCATCCACAATGTAATTGCTCTACAACTGATTTACCACCATGTGTTCTTTGTCATGTTTATATTTTGTAAGGAAATGCTTCATTCAATAATAATAAAGAGAGCCAGGAAATTCCGACGCAGTCCGCTACCCCCGCTGCTCCTTCTCCATCCCTGTGACAGGTACTGGCCAGGACTCCAACATTGCACGTCGCTTGAACACCAGCACTGGAATCAGACTCCAGAGAACCTTGGATTGGTGTGGGAATGGTTTCTCATTAGAGATTAATTAGTATTTCGTGCACATGTTATATCTATATCTCAAAACTGAAAGCACAACAGACTGCTAGTGGTGATTTTCATTAGTTAATTTTCAGTAAACTTTATTTTGACAGTTTAAAGATATCTCAGAGACCATTGTGGGTTTTTCTTTCTTTAACATGGAAACAATTTTGTTCATGTCTGTATATGTTTTAAATGCAGTGACGCTAATCTGATTGCAAGAGAGCACATAATTCTCAGCTTTGTTATAATACAAAGTGTTCCAGTTTGATTGCTCTGAACTGAAAAATGACATAGTGCCTTCAGGAGGAATTTGGATAAAGTTCACTTTCTTTCAACTTCGCAACGAGATTTTTGGTGTTGGCATGGCTACCGGTTATATGAAGAAAAACTGTTTTATTTGAAAAACAAAAACAAAACAAATCAAAAGCTTGAAACATTTCAAATTCTTGTCTGTGCTTTAACCACATCTACTAATAAGTTTATGTCTGGAAAAAAACGTGCAAGGACCGTTGCTACAAAGTGAAACTTCTGGAAAAACTCATAGTTTGCTGGAAAACCGAATCCAGGAGAGATCATAAAAAGTCTAGATGACAAACTTCTTAGTTTAGACAAAGACCCAGCCAGTCAACATGCAATGGAAGGAAAGGAGATTGTCGCCATGAAGAAAGTGCACAAATGGACTTTCAGCTTAATATTATGTTCACTTTTTACTCCAGTCTGCCTCATCACTGCATTGTTCCTTATGGAGATGGAAAACCAAAGCCTCAGGACAAAATTACATCACATCAGAGAGGAAAAGTTGTCGGCCAGGAACAACAATGACCAGCTGAAGCAACTTTTAAACTCCAGCTATGAAAACCTTACCATGGTCATAAATGAGAACTACAAGCTGAAGTTGCTCTTGAACTCCACACTGTACAACGCTGCCCTGCTGTCAAATGAAAATGTCCTGCTGAGGGAGTGCTTGAACATCACGTTTGCAAGCGGAGAAATGCAAACGTTCCTAAATGGAACAGTGGACAGCTACAAATGTGTAGAAGAGGAGAACCTGCAACCTACTGCGCTTTTGAATGAAAAATTGCATCAAATCACAGTTGCTTCTGCAGAAAATGAAAGATTGCACCTGCTGTTAAACAATGAACAGCAAAAATCTGCAGCGTTGGGGGCAAAAAACCAACAGCAGCATTCAGTCCTGTTCTCCAACCAGTTGTCTTTCATCTGGCAACTCTGCAACAAGGACACACTGCAGTGCTCGCGCTGATCTTCGGGCTGGGTCGAGCACGCGTCACGCTGCTTCCTCCTGGAAACAAACCAAAAAAAATTGGGAAGCTGCTCGCAGGGACTGTCGCAGCATGCAGGGTGACTTGGATGTTGTTCTGAATGCAAAAGCGTTTTTGACAAACTTGACTTTTCATTTTGCAAAGAACCATCCTCAACAAAACTTATATTCAGCATGGATTGGGTTGCAGGATATGGTGAAAGAGAACCTACACTTGTGGAACGATGGAAGCAGAGTGAAATCGGATGTCACCCACTGGAGGAAAACTATGCCAGACAATGCTGTTGCTTCCTGGGATGTTGACAAGACAGGACAGGACAGGACTGTGTTGCAATTGTGGCATCAGAACATATAGGAAGTGAAGATTGGTGGGACTCATGGGATGATATACTTCGTCGTGCAGAAAGTAATTACTTGTGTGAAAGGCCAGCTGTCATTTTGCCTTGACTGGCGGACTATCGTGGTATCTCACACCCAGGATCATCTCGCCCTGCCCATCCCTGTGCCTTCCAAAAAAAGTGGGGAGTCACCAGCAACCTGATCTTGTACAAAGCCAGCAGTTTAGCAGTTTTTCCCACTTGTTTGCAGCATAACAGCTAAATGCTGCTGCTCCATGTTTAGTCTAGACTCTGGTCTGGACTAGCTGATCTGAGTCCTTGGATATAAAAACTTTATATACTATTTTACAAAGTTCTTTGCACAGTAGCAGCAAAACAAGTTGAAACAAAACATTAAAAGAACATAGGTTAGAATAAAATTAAGATTGAAAGTAACTTAAGGTAGATTATCAATCAGCTAACTTTTAAATAATAAGATAATCCTGAAAATCCTGAAAAAAACTTGATGGTGTCACGCTTCAGGCGGAAGTCAGAGTGGGTCAGAGTGACCATCAAAATGCATGGTCAGAAGGGGGGACGTTTTTATGTCTGAAGGAGCTCAGTGTTGTTTGTTGTTAAGCATATTATTCCGTTAGTTAATTTCAAATGTGGTGTTCTTTTAACCAATAAAGTTCATTCTTTGTAAATAGTCATTTTATTTAGTGTCTCAATTTATTCTGTTAGTTTAAATCCAGTTTACATACAATAAGTGTTCAAATGTTAAACTTTAAAATGTAAAGAGGATGTAATGTAAGCTGGATTTGAGGCATGTTCTTGGTCTACAAACAGTGTTCTCTATAGAGAAAGGAGACTGATCTCCCCATAAAACCAGCTGTAACAGAAGCCTTTAATTTGAGACACATTTAGCTTTGCCCAGAAAATGGCATTGTCTGATTGTGATAAACATGATACAATTAAAAAAAACTATTCACTTACGTGGTGCTAATGCAACAAGTGCCATTATCCTCATCCGTTTTCTCCTCATCACCTGTCTCCGTCGTCTTCCCAGCTGTTTTCTTACTTTGATGATTAAAAGGTGAATTAGGGTCAATAAAAAGACGCTAAAATTTAAAACTTGTGCCATTTCTCCAATGGAGGATACCGCGAACATCAAAGCAGTTTAGGGAAAAATAACTACAGACCTTAAAAAAAAAAAAAAACATTTTTTATTGAACAGATATGCAACAAAGAATGAAATACAACATAAGGAATAAAGATAAAAATATTTACACAACTTTGAATTGGATTTGGAATGACATCTTGATGCATGTTGTGGTTGCCGTGGTGACGGCTGATAGTCACATGGTCTGCGGTCAAGAAAAAATAGGAAGCTTTCAATTTGAATCGCCAATGAGTGCACTATGTAGTTTGCTATATAGTGCAGACCTATGTAGTGAACGAGAGGTTAAGGAGTAGGGTGCACATTCGGACACGGTTAAATACTATTGGAGAAGGAGCGACCTCCTAGCCTGGGAGGTTGCTCCTTCTCCAATAGTATTTAACTATGTCCGGGGTAGACCGGGGGCAAAAATGCAGCCCTGGCATTCTCTGTCCAGACCAGCCAAATACATTATCAGCGGATACTACATAGAAGTCCACAAATCTCACAGCATATCCTCTCATGCATACTACAAAGGAGAGTCGTATTCCTTGATAGCAGTTAACAAATAAAGCACATAACTATGAATTCAAGTACTAAAATTGACAGCTATAGCAATCAATCAGTCTTTATTCATTATAGTGTCAAATTACAACAGAAGTTATATCATGGAGTGGGATGAGGCTAACGGGAAGAACCATCATGCTACCCTTTCAGTTTTTAGTCTGTGACTGTGAAAATCTTTTGGTGCAAGCCCAGCGTTAGTTAAAACCAGACTCTGACAATAATAACAAAATACCCTGGCAATTCATCTAAATAGAAACATATTACAGACAGTAGCAGCATTAGAGCTGAAACTCATTTATTTTAACGGTGACTCATTTATTATGAAACCATAAACAGAATTATGAAAGTGTGAAAGAGTCTAAGACATGAATTACAGGTCTGAATAGATATGCATTCTCATATACATGTATGTGCAAACATATATATTGCCCCACTTCCTCATCCGCAGCCAGCCAGCTCCACTCCTCACCAAATTCATGACCTGCAAGAAACAGCAAACAGAACTTGTACTCAGTATCTGTGTACTGACAAATATATGTAGCCATGTAGCCTTTTTGTTTAGAAAGGAACCTGTTGCAATAACAAGTAAGTGAACACCACAGAAACTACCTCAGGTTCCTCTGGTATAAAAACAATGACCCCACCAAGGAGCTGATGGAGGTGCATGTCTTTGGGAACAGCCTGTCACCTGCAGTAGCCATATTCAGGCTCAGAAAGGCTGCCCAAGAAGGTGAACAGAAATATGGATCAGACTTGCGCCTCTTCGTTGAAAGACACTTTTCTGTGGATGATGGGCTCATCTCCCTTCCAACTGAAGCAGAAGCCATTGACTTGCTCCAGCTCACTCAAGCATCACTGGCTGAATCAAATCTCAGACAGCATAAAATAGCTTCTAAAAGTGATGCAAGCTTTTAGGCCAGGAAATCTGGCCACCGGCCTAAAAGACTTGTCCCATGGTGAAGAAGCTCTGCCTTTGCAAAGAAGCCTTGGTCTATGTTGGGACATGTAATCCGATACCTTCACATTTAGAGTAGCAGCCAGTGATAACCTTCCACTCATTGTGAAGTAACCACCGTCAACAGCATCTTTGATTCACTGGAATTAGTTGCTCCTGTGACCATACGCAGATGAGCACTGCTCAGAAAATTTTCAGCTGATGTTCAAGACTGAGACATTGAGATTCCAACAAACAAGTCAAACGACTGTGAAACATGGAAAAGTTCATTACAGAACTTGAGCAGCCTCCAGCTTCCCCGTTCTCACACCAAACAGTCCCTCTCCGTCACAACATATATAGAACTGTTTTCTAATGCTTCTAACTGGACCATAGGAGCAGTGGCTTAGCTGAAGGTCATCACAGCAGACGGACAGTATCAAGTTGGTTTTGTAGCAAAGCTAGCACCTAAACCTGAGCCCACTGTCCTTTGTCTAGAACTGTGCGATGTTGTGTTAGCTGTTGAAATGACAGAAGTGATTCTCAAATAACTTGACCACAAACAAGATGCTGTGACATTTGTTTTGTGACAGCAAAGTTGTGCTTGGCTACATCTACAATGACTCTAAGAGACTCTTTGTGTACATGCACAATCGTGTTCACCAAATATGACAGTCAACTTCTCCTTAGCAATAGCACTATGTGCCTACAGATCAAAATCCAGCTGATCTGGCTACCAGGTCTGCCCCAGCACTATACCTACGCCAGAACCATGTGGTTCACGGGGCCAAGATGCTTCCTTTTACAACCTGAAAATCAAGAGTCATTTGAGCTGATGGACCCAGAAAAAAATGTGGATGTGAGACAACAGGTGTCCCAGGTAAGTGGGACTTACTTCAAAAAGATTCCAGCATTTCTCCACATGGGGGTCTTTGTTGAGAGGAGTTTCACTTTTGACATACGAGCCTAATTCATCTCTAACATGCAAAAAATGGCATCAGTGCAACAAACCACATTCTCCAGAGGAGCTGAAAGCAGCAATGTTGGTCATACTGGAGTCAGTCCAAGGGGATGCTTAACCAGAAGAATGAATTGCTTTATCAGATAACAGAACCATTCCAAGATCAAGTGCAATTCAGAGTCTTGATCCCTTTATGTGTGGGTCAGGTCTGTGTATTGGTGGATGTCTGAAACACTCATCTGTGAGTTCGGAGTTAAAAAAACATAATTAGGGGCTTTCTGACTGTAGGATCCTTTTGAAGTACCTATAACCTAACAGACACATTTCCAACAATATCAGATTAGTACTTGACTTTACTGATTATTCAGATTTATGCTCTGATGAAAGCATCATTGGTTTTTTTAGATTTTTATAAAGCCTTCAACACAATCGAACATAAATTTATATGCTTTGGATAAGTTTGGCTTTGGCTCATATTTTAGCAGTGCTACCCAAACAATGTATACATATGGAAACTGCTCAATCAGACTGCATACTGGTACGTCTCCTTGTTTCTTCCTTAGACGCAGGGTCAGACAGGGATTATTTTTAAAAGATCTCTCTCTGATACCTTTATCTGTTGTCTGTTTGATAAATACTTTCTCTGCTGCATCTAGACTTTGTTTAAACATAAAGAAATGTGAATTGTTTGCCCTTATGGTGACATCCCTTCTATCTGTAATATACCTGTAAAAGACACAATTACTCACCTGCTTGAGATTTGTCAGAGAGGTAGGCTTCTGCTAACTAAAGTTGAGGACTGTCCCGTCTTTATGTGGCTCTAGCTCTCAGTGTAAATAAAAAAGTTTCCAAAGAAACTGACTAAATGTTATTCAACTTTATATGGCTTGCCATGGTCTGCACACTCCAAGGCGTGCAGACCCTGCATTAGTACACCTTCCGTCTATGGTGGTTACTGCACAAATTCAGCGGGACGAGCCCGATATCCAGCAACACGTGATCCCAAACTGACCAATCACAAAGGAGTACCTCCTCGTGTCTGCGTAGCAGGGGTGCACGTCGAGCTTCTGCGGATAGCGCCCACAGCTGTGACACAGAAGCAGACTTCACGCGAGTATAAATCCGCCTTTAGCAAGAATCTACTTGAGGTGAAAAACTCACTTCATTATAGTTTTAACTCACTTCGCTGTAGTCATTGTTTTTAGCCATTTTGGAAAACAGACTTTTGTTTGTTGCAGATGGTTTCCATGGCGACCTCTATTTCCGGCTTGCTGTGGCAGTGTTATAGATTAAATTAAATAACATGAAAAAAGACGCTGAGCCTTTTTGATTAATCAAAATGTATATCTTATTTACAACTTTTTTCCTCCGTTGCTTTTACAAGTCATTTATACAGTTCATTTAGTGCTTATTTAGGCTTAAAACTACGTACCACGTAGTTCAAAGTGCCAAAATGTGTTGCTAACCCCAGGGATCTTAATTAAATGGGGGAAAAGAACAGATCTTGCTTTGCCAAGCAGTACCATTGTGCTTGTGTGCTACTACCACGTTTAGTGATGCGGTACCTGAATAATCAGCAAAACATACAGAACACATTCATAAAATAACAAGCTTGTATAATTCTGAAGTGTTAAAAGTTTTACTAAATAGAAAATACAGCATCACATTTAGAACCAATAATTTGAAAACAGGATAAGAAAAGTGCACTTAAACTGATTTCCGATAGTTTTACATCCATCTTTGATAATAAATATTTTAATATATAAATTAGGTGAGTTACTAAGTTGACAGTGAATGACTAGAAACATTAGCATCCTGCAAAAAAAAAAAAAAAATTATTTCTTCTTTTCCGTCTCTTTCTTTAGCTCCTTCTTCTCAACACTGTGTGCATGTTGTTCTTTCTGCACCTCCTTCCCTTCAGTTTCTGCTGCCTGTCCATTTTGGCTACCAGCCATAGCCTTGGCTGTCTGCTTGCCAGTAGTTTTCAGGAGGCCTTTGATGCCCAGATTGTCAATGTTGTATGCAGTCAAACCAATATTGGCCACTGACTGGAGACCAGTGTCTGTGGCTTGGCCTGCATCTTCACCATACCTTCGCCACAAATAATAATAAGGTAGAATTGGGGGAGAATGGTGTGGTGGAAGAGAACACATGTAAGATTGTGTACAGAACTTGTGCAAATGTTTGTATTGCCATCAAACACTTGTGGCCAGTCTCTTGTTGTAGCTGTTTATTAATTACAAACTTCAATACAAGATCTACAAATAATTGGAACAAAAAGAGCACCATCACTCAACACAAGCTTTACATTTAGTTATGGTTAACAGAGACAGAACCAGAAAGCTGCACACCACAAGCCAACGTGTACACAGAAGCTGTGTTGCAAGCATGATGTTAGCTAGCAGGACCAGTGATTTGTATGTCTACACAGGAGGCACTCATACACAATGTTGTGGTTCACACTAGTTTTCAAAGCACTTGAAGCACAATATATAATCTATATAGTTAAGCAAATAACAGAGAAATCAGTTTGAAGCATAAAAATAAACTTCAAGTTTGTATTTATTGCAAATACAAGGCCACCTGTGTAGACAAGGCTATGAAATAGTCAAAAAAAAAAAATTAGACAAGATTAGAGAACAAAAAAGTCAGTTTGCGGCAGACAATTGTGTTTGTTGTGTGTTAGGTTTATATTTTCGTTTGTTATTTTCAAATGTGATTCGGGTTAGTGATAGAGTGTATAAGAAGTCTTTGCCTTTACTCCCCCATGCAATCATTTGTTGCTGGACATGTTTATAAGATTCTCTAAGCCCCTAAATCTGAAAAGAAACAGGCATGAAAGTAAGTCAGTGCACCAACATACCAAGAGGACACCAGCACAGCAGGCAAGTATCAGGATGGTTTCTCGTCCAGCCCTCTACTGCCGTTTAAAGTGAGCAGTTTCAGAAACGCAGCCGAAACGAGATGCAATAATCCCTTTAAAATTCAAATCACCATTTAAACTGAAAATAAGATGAAATATGGGGAAATATCTGAACTTACTTGTACTTCACTGTTGTGACTGTCTCAGTTGCAACACTTTTGCAAACATGCTTTGCTCCAGTTTCCAGACTCGACCAAATGGCAGAAAAACCTAATTTTAAAATCAGTTTTAAAAAGGAAAGTTCACTAAAAACACGTGGCTCATCCATTAGAAATCAAACATTTTTTTTTATATTACAAGAGTTGCAGCTTTACAAACACTGTCAGTGTACAGGATAATATAACCTTTTTTAAACCTTTGTACATACCCTGTACGCTGCTGGCTGCTACAAACTTAGCTCCATCAAGGTTAGAGGCACGGCCATCTTGGCTCTTTTTCAAAGACTCTGGGACCAGCTTAGCACCATGTTTCTTCACATGGGGTGCCACCTTATCTGCTATATGTCCTGCCACTGTACTCACACCATTCACTAAAAATACAAAGTCATATCACAGAAATATCAATTTCAGTACATTCCCCTCATTAAATATGAACCGGGGCAACTATTTACACTTAAATGAGGAAAGCGACTGAGCGTTATTCCTTTAGTTATTATTATAGAAAAGAAGGCATAGTTTAATCTAGATCAAAACGCCATTATTTATTTTCTGTTGAATGATTGCCCATCCTGATGCATGTCCTTACCTAAAAACTGGCTGACTCGAACAGCACCGCCAGTGGTCTGTTTAGCCATGTTCAGACCTTTGGTGACACGCGGGCTGACCTCTGATGGAGTTTCCTCAGGTGTGATGCGGTCCCGGATCTTGGCTGCTCCTTTTTGAATGGCTATCCCAGTGGCCTCGGCTCCTTTTGCAAATGACTGACTTAATTGCGTTGCTCCTGCAAAGATACACCAATTATGTTAATTGTAGTGGTATTATAATGGCTATTACAGCCAGATGTGCAGGCGGTTCTACTCAGGAGAAACTGCTACAGTGGTAAACACCACCCACTAGTGGCTAATTCCATGGACATCTCTTGTGTATAGTACACAGTAGCAAGTAAGTCTCCATCTATATATTCTTCAACAAACTCACCTGATAAGATTCCTTGAGACATTTTCTCACTCCATCCAGGGAGAGGTGGTTTTTCTTTCTCATTCAGGGAACCAAAGGGTACTTTTGTACTCAAGTTGATGACTTCTGCTCCTTCTGTGCCCTGTAAAAAGAATCCATTAGGTCACATACTAAAAAGTGATGCCTTTTAAAAATCTGTGTACAGCCAAACAGATTATAATAGGCTTGGACTGTTTTTACCCACAACATTAAAACCTGTTTACGGGCAGTTCATCATCAACAATATTTTTCCTCCATCACTGAATCACCCAGGATGATTTTTTATAAGCTGTAAGAAACAGCTTTTCTATTTACACCAAAACAGAAAAGCAGTTTTCTTCCTCTACAGACCTGATACAACTTATTGGCAAATGGTCACGTGTCTAGAAGGATTCTCAAGTCTTATCATTTTAGGCACCAAAATAAAAAAATAATTTTCTAAATATACCCATTTATTCCCAAGCGGGGTCACAGGAGGGCTGGAGCCTATCCCAATAATTACTGGATAAGAGTCAAGGTCCTTATTAACATCATATTATTATTAATTATTGTTACATATTGTATTATATTATCATCACATGTTGTTAAAATAATTCCCAAGTGAATTAGTGATTACATTAACACACTAATAATTGTTATAACATCAGTTGCCTTTGTGGTATAGTGGAGTATATATAAAGTATTTACAAAGTAAATATAAAGTAGCAGGAAAACTTAACTTTATTATTCCTGTGACTGAAATTACTTGTTACAGTGGCAATCATAGTAACATAAATAAAGAACAGATATGTAAGAAAAGTGTAAACAGATATAAATAAACTTAAAAAACACAATATATACAAGAGAAATTAGATTAAATAAAGTGTAAGTAACTAAGAGTACAGTACCTACAGTTTGAGCACAATTTTGCATCATAGACAGTAACATATATATTGTACAAACTAAAGGTTCAAAGCTTCAGGCGTAATGCTGAAGTGAAGAAGTGTTTCCAAACTGTTGCATTGCATGCAACACTGTGCAGCTGCAGTAAGAACTGAGTTAAAAAAAAAAGCATGTCAGCTGGAACGCAGGATATGTGATTGGTACATTACACAGATAAGAGAAGACGACAGTCGTTGAACAATAAAGAGATTAGTATGGGGCTCAACAACCCTGCCCTGAACAGATTTTACCATCTCACATGCACGCTCAACCTTATTTTTGTTTATTTCATTAGTACTGACTCACTTGGACCCTGAATTGCGTCAGCTGGGATAGGAGGTCCTGAAATATCTCACGGTCAGTAACAGGCAGTTCAGAGGAGAGCACTATGCCCACATAGGACCCTGGTGTCTCTGCCAGTGAGTCAGGAAACATGAAGATCCCAGAGTTAGCAAGCAGCACTGGAGTGTCTGTTGTCAGCTGATATAGGCGGTCACACACCTGGAAAAGACACAAACACACTAAATAAATTATTTAATAAAGAATATACTAAGTCAACAATGATTTTCATCAAGGAGGCTGCAGTTAGTTGGACAGAAATAAATTAAATCTAATACTGTGTGCAGCAATAACCTCAGGAATATTAAATGTGATAGAAAACATGACTTTTGTTGAGGTGTTTAACTTCTTTTTTCTATCTTTGAGGCAATTAATGAGGTTTGAGCTGAAAATAATCCTATGCCTGATAGCATTATATCAAATTAGATCATCAGCAGAGGTGATTTATTGTCGGTCCCAATGGTTTGTTCAGTTTCTTTTTCACAACACAAAAATGTATTGTCATTTCCCAGCAGGCACAGTGTCCTCTGTTCTTTTTCATCTCTCTCAAAGACAAAATTACAGCAGCAGGACTGATGTCGGTCACCCACACAGAATTAACACAGAGACACACTTGGTGCTATGTTGTCCCGCTGGTATGCCGCCTGACAGAATGACCTCTGTGAGGGCACAAGACACTGGCCAGCGGCACAACAGAAGCGCAGAGTCATCTGTTAATGGGACTATTGTCTTGTTTTGAAACAAAGCAGCACCAGAATACAGGAGAGCAGCCTACCAGCCTGGTCTGGTGAGAAACAAACCCCTGAGTTCCAGTCCAGTACACAACACATAATAATACACACTTTGTTGAGTTGCTAGAACAGATCTGTATTTCATTTTGAATCAGTTTTAAAATATCAAATGGAAATGAGGCATTTAGGGGGCTCTTAAGCAAAAAATAAATAAAAAAATAATAATAATAATTAAAAGAAGGGCAAAAACAGAGTCGAGTAACACATGGTTAAACAACTGATATTAATTTCTTAGAATATCAATATAATGGAAATTTGTTGTACCCTTAAAAAAAAACCCAAATGAATATATATTTTTTAAAAATCTACAGATTCACAAAGACATTGTTCACTGGTATTAAAACTGATATCTCAAACAAATTTCAGATGTATTGTTAGACATGCAGCGTTAGAATGAGACTGCCCAGCTGAAATTTAATATTTAGTGTTGTGACAAAGTCGCTGTAACTGGAGGTGAAAATCTTTATTTTTCAAGAAGTATATATATATATATATATATATATATATATTATCTTTGTGCTCTGGTTGACATTTAAAGATATTCTGTACCAGGAACTCATGATGATAGCATTTCCACAATTGCCTGAAGTTATATGAACACTTAATGGATGAGATGAGATTAGTTGTGGCCAAATTGAAGCAACACCTGTTAAGAAAGTCCCTTTTAAAACTGTCTGGACATTTCTTCTTTTTTTTCTACGACTACGACTGGTATTTATTAAACACACCTACATAGTGACTCACAGTTAGCTATGAAAGCTTCTAACAACAATGTGGTTTCTCTGTCAGTCAGACCTATTAATATCTAAGACACAGTCACCCATGCTCAAACACGTGCATAGTGTTACTTACTTGTAAAAACACAGAGAAATTCCCAGCAGCAGAAGCCCTGTTCTGGTTGTTGACCGCAATGATGCGGAGGTAGCCTGGATAAGACAGAGAGCTGACCTGTCCATTGGGTTCCACAAAAAACAGCTGCACCCCAGAAGGGATACAAAGCAGTTCACTTCCATCTCCTCCAGCTGCTGCTGCTCCACTTGGCTTTCCTGATCCAAGGCCGCCTCCAGAAGGACTATAAGCCAGGCTGCGGTGCCCATCTGTGGGCTTTGGTGTGTATGCTGGAGGCTGGTCCCCTGGGTTGTCCATGGCTACAATACCCTGTCCTGCTGCAGCGAGTAAGCGTGTGTGTGGAACAGCAGGGGGAGCAGGTCTGACAGGGGCCGTGTTGGGGGTTGGGGTTGTGTTCTGGGTGGCAGCAGGAATGATGGGGTACAGATGGTGGAGAGAGTTACGGGAGGGCAGACTGTTTCTTGCCAAGTCTGGATAAAAATTAGGAGGAAGATCCTTCAACAGTAAGTACCTCTGCTCTCCTGTTGTCTGCTGGGATATTTCCAGGTTAGAAAGATGGACACTGAGGTTCCTCAGAGTGTCCCCCATCCTCTGCTGAAGCTGCCTGGCTCTGTCCCAGACCACTCCTTGGTGCCTCTCTCCCCCGGTGGGAATTTCCAGTCCCTGAGTAAGATGCTGCTGACCCTTCCTGTAATACACCAGGGCCTCTGATCTTTTGTCAGCCTCTTCAGCTGCCAATCCACGACTCAGAGCATGAAACGCCAACTTATACTGGTCCTTAATAAGCAGCAATTCAGCAGGTTCAGCCATACTGAAGGCCAGAAGGAAAACAGGAAAAAAATATTAAAAAGAAAATAAATAATGGATGCTATTTAAGGATATACGGACTAATCTAAGCCTACAAATAAATGTAATGCAAAACAAGGAAACAGAGCTTACCTTCAACAACGCAAACCCAAAGAAGTTTAGCCTGTTTGAGACTAGAACAGCAACTTAATAAAATGAGGAACGCTGGGAGGATTACGTCTTATGTAGAAAAAAATCCAAGTCACGTAAGTGCACCTGACAGACTAAATGTGAAGGACCAGCAAACACAGCAGGTTTTTCTTGAAGAGCAAGAACTGGGTGGCTGCCGTCTTTGGTCTTAACTTGACAGAAGAGTTACACCTACATAAAGAGAGTTTACGCGCTCAGTTTTCTTTATTTCAGTTTCAAACATTTCGTACTGTAAAATGCATCTCGTGTAAATGCGCAACCTACTGAAGCGCAGTGTCGTTACCTTGATAGCCAAACCAGCGCGTAGAAAAAGGAGTTAAATGCATTCTGTCGGTTTTAAACTGTTCCTCTGTCCTCACAACTGTGAAATATTTTATAATTCAGTAGGTCTGATGTCTCCGGGAACCACGAAGCAAAGCGCGAGCGTTATACAACAAGGAGGAACTTACATCCTCTTTCACAAAAAGTTCCTTATTATACAAGAAACTGTGAACTTAAACTAAAAAACTATTTTTAAAAAGTTGATAAATAAATACAGATGACATGCTTTAAAAATACCTTTTACTCTGCATCATTTGTCTGACAGTTTAACAGCTTTCACTCATTGGTTAAAACGTTCTTCTGCAAATATGTAAACAAAGATTACAAGATCATGGATTATGTTGGTGGAAAATACAAGTTAACTTTGTTCCTTTTTTCAGTAAATAAAAGATTGACTTTTTAGCAACATAAACATTTCATGATCTGAATCAGTTCTAAATCTAAAAACTGTAACATACATAGTAGTTTAACCATATTTTCAAACTAACACCATCAACAATCAATGAATCAATCTTTATTCATATTGCACTTTTGCAAGCAAACTGAAAATCAAATTGCCTAATAAATCAAATTAAAAAAAGAAATAAAATTGATTACATTCATTATCCCACGCGCATAGAGGTAAGTTTAAAGCCTAGTCTTAAACACAGAGAAGCTGTCTTAAAGAAAGACAGCTGGTTCCACAGAGGAGCCTGAAAGTGAACGTTGCTGCTTCCCATTCTGGACCTTGAGATTATATGAAGAACAAGTAAGCCTGCAGCCCATCTATGAAAAATTCTGATTGTCAGGAACCAGAATATCTCTGAGTTACATAAATGGGTTGTACAATCAATAAAACTTCTGTTGGACATTTTACCCTTATGGTGCAAATGTTTAATCTTTCAATTGTCCCTTTTAAGAGGGGTGTTTCTGTGTTAGTCTAATCTGGAATTAAGTGTTGATTTGTAAGAGTGCATTGCTTATGCAACTAGAAAGATCATCCAGTAATGTGGCAATATCATGGCTCAGACGTTTTATTATCTTTTCATGTTTTTGCTACACAATTTATTGAATAAGAACTTTTATTTCTTTATTTCATGGAGAATATTTTAAGTCTATTAATTCTCATTTGATTGTATATAAACTAGATGACATTTTAAGAAAAAAATAACATTTTTTTGGCATGAATGCAACTGCTGTGTATGTTTTCTTTTTGGTATTCTGTAACTGTGCTCTGGTAGAAGGATCAGAGGGATGGAGTAGTGATTCATAGTGGAGGCAAAGCAGCAGGTGGTGTGATCCATGAAACACGACAATACCTGTTAATGGAGAGAAAGAAGGCATCCATTTAGAACCGAAAAAGTGTGTCCTAAGTGCATTAAGAACCCAGACTGCAAAACTAGACACAAATGATACCAAAAGCCTGTCATTTAAACTCTTTGTAAAGTGTTTCATACTTATAAAAACCCTATAAACCTTACTTTGAACTTTTGTATTTGTCTCTGATGGTTTGTTGTGGGCGGCTCTCTGCACTGATGAACAGCTTGTGGAGATTAGTCATGCAGGGCATCATTTTATCCATGGAATACCCAGTAAAAACTGTTAAGGATTGTGGCTGAAATATGTAAAGATTTTAGATTAATAGAAATAATTTGTCCATTTTTAAGGAAGAAAAAAAATCAACCAAAGTGATTTTAGCCAGCAAAATTCTGATCTGCTAAAACTCACCCAGAGAGATTTGTTTATAGTATAGTTAGCCAGGCTGTAGGCTCCAGCTGCCACTATTGATGGGCTGTACTGAAGGAATGGATTGATTTCCAGCAAACTTAACTCTGCTATATACTAGAATAAGAAAAAGAAATTTCAATATCCATCCATCCATCCATTCTCTTCCGCTTATCCGGAGTCGGGTCGCGGGGGCAGCTGCCTAAGCAGGGAAACCCAGACTTCCCTCTTTTCAATATATGAAATGAAAACTGAAATCTCTGCAGTAGTGACTGTGACTTTACTCACCAGTGCAAGACTCTCTACTTTTGCAGAGACAGGATGGATGGACATGAAGAAGCGAAGGAACTCATTTGTGGTGGGTGCTGCCATCTTGAAGGCCAGCAATTTCAAAAAAACATGCTCCATCTGAACCAGCTGCTTTTTAGTGTATGTGCTGTCTGTGATGTACACAAACTCATTCAGCTCAGGTGGAGAGATCTCCTCATATTTTCTACAGTGACAGATAAAATAACATCAGGCTACAAATAGCCCTGAATCCTCAAGTCAGTGCTCCACCGTTAGGTGTGTTCTTACCAAAATTCAAAAAGAAAAAGGGAATGTTTTAGACTCAGTGACTGCACCAGACAGGAGCAGCATAATATTTTTTAAAGAAATGATGCATTCTTACGCAGCAATCAGTAATGCAGCTATGCCAACCAACTGCAGCTTGTCCCGTTTCACAAATGTTGTGCGGGAGAGAAAGCGATCCATGTAGTTGACAGCAAGGTGCAGAGTTTCAGAACTGAGCTTGTATTCCTGGACAACCTCAGCTAACCAGTCCACCAGAATCACCCGCATGCCATTAGAAATCTCTGGATGTCTCTCTAAGTAGCCTGGTCTTGCCCTGAAACTTGTCTGGAATTATAACCAAAGTAGTTAGCAACATCACATGATTGATGCCCATCCATCCAATTCAGAGAGGTGGAATACACCCTGGACAGATCAACGTCCATCACAGGGTCAACACAGTGACAAAAGAGACATCAATATTCACACGTTCACTCCTCAGATCAGTTTAGAATAACCAGTTAAACTAACATGTTTGTTTTAGAACTGTGGAAGTAAGCCAGAGTACCAGGAGAGAAACCGTTCATGGTTCCACAAAGAAAGCCCCAGCTGACATAATTAATGACATGAAATACTAACTCATTAAAAAAAAAAAAAGAAAACATACTTCACTGTTCCTCATGTTCTGGTAGATATTGTCTGCATAGTCGAAACACAGCATATCCTTTGAAAAAAATTCATCAGCTTCAGACAGCATAGAAGCATCCTGGCATGAACCTTAAAAAAAGAGGGAGTAAGAATTATGAAGAAATAGTTCTTGTAAATATATTTTGCATGATAGATCTTTTCATGCAAGGTGTACTGACTGGAAGTTAGTTCCAGCAGGATTCTCATATGTTCATTTTGCAGGGCATCATCTTCAGCATCGAGATTATAACTGTCCGAGATGATTTCTTGCCCAGAAGCTGCAAGGACAACTTCACAAGCCTCTTCCACATACACATAGCTGGAACTGGATGTGCAGCCAAGAAAGTTGAGCTGTGAGCTGTCTGAGAGCGAACTGTGTTTGGAAAACCAGCTTCCCTGAGGAATAAAATTAGGCAGCAGGATTATCACACTGAGCTGAAATGTGGATGACTTGTGAGGGGAGAGTGACTGAAAAATCTGTGCATTTTAGAGCTTTCCACTTTGCTTCTGCCGCCTACCTGGCCGCGGGATTGACCACGCTGCTCATTCTCTGACAAGACACCGAATACTGTTCGCTCTTTGGCCCTTTGGTGCTGAAATGCATCTGTTTTGGTCAAAGGTAGAATATTTTCTTTGCCAGTAGGACTGACACTATGGGTAGCTGTGCTGAAGTTCATCTTTAAAACAGCAGATTGGGGAAAAAAAGTGCCTAGTATTGAATTAAGGGTAAAGAAGAAAAAGGAACAAATAAAACTTAATGGAAAAACAGAATTACACAATATGCTTTGTCTCACAAACAGTGTATAACACAGGAAATATGACACAAGTAGAGAGAAAGAAACCACTGATACAAAATCTGAATATATCAACATATTTTAGAAGACAAAACTTTTGATTGTGAAAATTGTGTTTTAAGAGAGTATAAGGGCAGCAAAAGATGATGTTACATAATGCCTAAATAATAGGGAAGAAAAGGAAACAAGAGAGAGAAGGAAAACCCAAACACGTAGAACATCTCACCACAAACAAATTAAATGCCACAGGTGAGTGACAAGAGTAAAAAATAAAAAATAAAGCAACCTAGAAAGTGTTGTTAAAAGATTCAGAAAAGCAGAAAAAGTTCTCTGCAAGTAAAGCAGCCAATTGAAAACCAATAACTGATGCTCCACTATGAACACAATTGTACAGCAGAAATTACCGCATGGCTTCAGGAAAACTTTCTGAGAACTACTGTCGGCAAGCAAGTGTGTCACTGAACATACGAGAGCTTTGGCTCAATAAATACCACCATTTACACTCTTGCTTTCTTTTGTCCTTCATCTTGTTCTTCCACTTATTATGATTAGTATTATTAATATTATTAGCATCATTATTTTATATCCGAAAGACAACACCAAATTACATTTAGCACAAATTACATCAGGATGGCTCCACAGTATAAGAATCCAGGTGTTAAACTGACACTGCCTGAAGTCCCCAGACCTGTCACCTACTTGGAGGATTTTGAAAAAAGATGACATAGGTGCTGAACATAAACATGTTGAGCTACAACTGATGCAGAATCTTGTAGCTATTAAGCCTGCAAATGTAAATATATCTTTATATCCTAATCCCCTTTAAAAAAAAAAAAAAAAAAAACAATTTATCATTTTAAGCAAAATAATTTTACACATCTAAAAACATGGTTGGTTTGAGTCTTAAACTGATTTGTCATGAGGTGGGATGCACAAATCAGTGGTCCACTACGCACCAACGGTGAGAGAAACACGTTGCCATGGTTATGAGAATGTTACAAGGGAAGAAACAACAGACATAATATGAGACAAACGAGCAGAAAGTTACTGGTTAAGTTCACAACAAAGTGCATTAATTCAGTGTTTGACAGTGCATAGCGCAGCAATAGTTAATGTTGACGTGCTTAATGTTTGGTCCAATTAAAACTCACCATAAGCAGGACCAACGCTGTATGAAGGTTACGGGTTCCAGGTAGAAACGGAAAATATGTAAATACTTACTAAACCGCATAAAAAGCGTCTAAATTTGCGTTTTCGTTACCAATATGGACTAAAAGACACCTCTAGATGCTTTCGAGCGATATAAATCAGATTCAGGCGATAAGTTGGTTTAATAAATCAGCTGTTGGCCGCTTGTTTTCTGTCCAATCACGTGCCAGAACGCAGTGCTGGTCGTCAACGTCATTGCGTAAGGAAATTCTTTTCAGAGGATTTTATAATAGCTTAATGGCATATCTATTGGTGTTGATACAGCGGGGGGAATTATTTCTAAGTGTCTGAATAATATAAACTGCATCCAGTATGTATCTGAACAAAATAGAATGTTGTAAAGCTGTTTTAAAGCTGTATATAGCCAAAGTGAATGGTTCAAAAGAGGGACATCTATGTTTTATTTACTTACATAATACAACACTGTATAGTATATGACAGGTATAATGACAAATAGCCAGAAACTGTAAATCTATATAGGAACCTTTGTCTGAATGAGTGTGAGTGCCTGCAAGTTCCACATTGTCCATCAGATGGCATGCTTCCTCTTCAATAACAACAATAATGTGAGCAAAAAAAATATCATAATGGGCTTGAAAAAATTTTAACTAATCACATGGCATTGTGACCCTATTAAATTTAATTCTACAAATTAGCCCTGAGCCTTAGCTCTCCCAGGATTGGAGATGGTGCAAAGCAGTGAAATGTTCAGCTGATTTAAAAACCAAAGTAATGTTTGTATGCCTGTGGGAAATATTAATTACCATTGCTGCTGTGATTTTTTAATGGCAGGAACTACATGTAGAAGCAAATATAGGTGGAAGAATATAGAGTCCTGTAATGGAGCGGCTGCTGCTACTGCTCCTGATGTACAGCTCCAGTGGAGCAGCAGCAGATTAAGGGTTCCAATTTGCAACCTCTCGGTCAGAAGACTGCTTCTTGAACCTTCAGTCAACCATCACGCCTAATACTTTTCTGACAGCTGTATTTGATGGAAGACCCCCTTGCTTTTCATCTGCAATGCATGTTATGGACCATATTTCTCTACTTCCTTTTAAAAGGAAACTGATCTTAATTTTTTTCCTTCTTTACTTGTTGTAGTTTGAGTTTTGTTTCATCCAAAAATCTTGATTGAGCTTTTCAATGGGAAACATAAATGTGAAGTGATGTTTAGAAACCATTCATTGTCATGCACAGGAGGGCTGTTTTTATGTAATTTTTTTAAACAAATCCATCCATGGATAGATGGGTTTTTTTTTAAACAATTTTCTTAGAAAGGAACAAAGTTAGACTGAAGTCACCCGGATCATTATTTGTGGTGCTGAACTCGATTTCAGCACCAGTTACTGCCAGGGTGAAAGGCTGAGATACACAAGTTCCAGAGAAGGGTTGAAAAAAGAAAGGCAGTTACAGTGACGAGCAGGAGTAATTTTCTCCCTGACAGATAAGATGCATTGTAACTTTGTTCCGCCACAGACCTTATGAAATATCCTCACCTATTTGTTCCAGCAGAGATTGAGGATAAGGTGGCCTGCTGTGGCTATTTTCTCCTGTGGAAATAAAATCAATATCGGTTCAAGGCATGTTGAGATGAAGGACCGCACAACACAAAAAACTCAAAGATGGGACCTTCTCATGGGACCTCCTCAGGGGACAAATGTCTCTCTGTCTTCCTCTGTGTTTTTCATCCCCCTCTCTCTCATTTCCATTCAAGCCTCTAAAGCAGATGCAGATTGCTGATGACAGACAGTATTGGGCTGTGGCCATTTTATTAGTGTGATGTATTGCAGGTGACAGGCTCAGGCTAGATATACATGAGGTTTGAGCATCACCTATAAACACAAGAGAATTCCAGCTGAAGACGGACATGTTTCATGTCTCCAGACCAGAGTCATCCAGGAGTGCCATAATTATTGCCACCTTTGAGTTCTAAAGAATTTAGTTTTAGGTTTGCTGAAACTCTCAGCAGTTTAAAATCAGGGTTAAAAACTTTTCTATTTGTGCTATTTAAATTCCTCACACTTTAACCTTTATTTCTTGCATTTTATCATTTTATTTTAGCTTTTTTTTTGTCTCTCTGTTTTTATTTAATTTTAAAGTTTGTTTTTAATGCACTTGTTATTACTTCCTGCACCCTGCTGTAATGCTTTTAATGTTTTATGTAAAGAACTTTGAATTGTCTTGTACATGAAATGTGCTATACAAATAAATTTGCCTTGCCTTGCCTTAGAAGTAAGTGCAAATGAACACATTGTGAATGACAAAAGAAAAGTGAGGAAAATATATTAATAACATCCTTTAAATACAAAATGCAGCCCATACACATTTAATGTCCCTCATCTAGACTTTTGTAAAAACAATAAAAACTTTTAAAAGCACTTTTTCTTGCCCCTGTCTGCTGGCAGTTTATGCCTGTATATAATGTTAAGTGTTCAGGTGTTTTAAAGTCTGCACAAATCCTTTTTTTTTTCCAAAGGCATCTTTTAGCTTCTTACAAAGTTTTTCACCAGGATTTAGTTTAATACTTATTGCTGATAAGTTTAAGAGCTCAGTCTTTTCTTCTCAACCATCTTTTGTGCTTTAAGGTTTCTTTTTCACTTTGTTGCCCTGCTGAAACCCCAAGGCTTTATCCTGACACTGCTTGGACTTTCCACTTTGAAATGCTTATTTTCTGATTTCATTTCATCACTTCCGTTAAAAATGTATCTCTGCTGGAGCCAGCGATGCAGAGACAGAAAAGCAAGTCACTGCACAATAGTACTGTCAACATGTTTTGTTATAGGTACACTGTTGCACCTCACCGGAAAGCTCACTATCTTTAGCTGCCAAATCCTTTCAGGCATCTTTAGAGTTTTATGACTTTAAAACCTTGATATTATAAGAATGAAACGTTCTCCATCTTTTACAAACTGCATGCCTGATGGGACAAAAGTCTTCTCAACTGTCTATTTTTCAGGTAGTGAGACCATTGTTCATTAGTTAATTTAGATCATGTGAACGCTGGAGTAAAAAAAATTTTTTTAACAGGTCCTAATTGTGACAAGCAAATATTTTGTCTGTATTTTTTCTACAGTTAGTTATTTATTTTATAGATAGGTTTGGACATTCTATGAAATCAACGAGAGGAATAAAAATAGATCTACTTAAGTATCTGACAGAGAATTCTTAACTTATAGTTCATGGATCCCAATAACCTTTTGTAATTTTGTTGCTCTTGTTGCAATGACAATAAAATTCTGTTCTATTCTACAACACTGACCTGGTCTGCCTGTGATGGACTGCCGCTCAGACTGTTTTTCACCCCGATCACAGAAGCACAGAGGACACACGGGAATTGATTAAATAATTATTATGTAATCAAAATGGCCGAACCACAAATTAATTCACATTGATAAAAGAAAAACTGACAAACCGATCCATGTCAAATTAATCTGTGAGGTTGTATGGCCTTTGATTGGGGATTGCTCATCTAAAGTTAATTCAATGCCCCCAAATCTTTAATTTGTGTTTTACTTGCCTGTGAAAGAGCTAATCATTCTTTTCAGAGAAAACTTGAGAGATCAGCCTGCAAAATTAGTACATACTTAAGAAAATCACTAAAATGAGAGCTTACAGCTTTCATTCATACATTTCATGCAACTGACTGCAAGTTGCATTGACAGCTCATCTTTATTAAACTTTACCTAATCCATGTTCCCATTATGTATTGGTAGGAAAACAGATGCAAAAAGCACATGGAAAAGGCCTTTGACTCATGTATGACTTTGTTATGGTAATAAACATTTCCACAAAGATGGGTCATAATTGGTTGAGTGCCAGTTAGTCGCATTTATTGGTGCTACAAACAGGCTGGCAATCCTGGCTTTGATATCCAGTCTGCAAAGCAAAACAAAAGAATTCAAAAGAGGTCAAATCATCTGTGCCAAAATGCTCAATGAAAAAAGAGAAAGAACAGAAAAAACATTTTAGATATGCAGGGATGTGTCTTGTCAAATGCCAACAAACTGCACCATGACGTCAAAAATAGCAGGGAGGTTATAAATCAGTAGATCTGCTGTATCTGGCTCTTTGTCTCTTGTTCGAAGACCACATTTTTTCACTCAGTCTTTTTATATTAACATGTTATTTATAGTTTGCTATGTACAACAAAGGATGCTTTGTTGAAGAATTAGATGTGGGAGTTTGGTGCCAATCTCTTGCAGTAAAAGGCCCATCAATGGAATGAGTATTAAAGGGAATTTGCTCAGAGATGAAGGACTGAGTTTCCAACTTAAATCAGGAAGCTATAACACACACAAGCTCAGACAGTCACCACATAACTTTGATGGAACTGTTTAGTTTTTGAGTCACACAAGCGATTTAGGGTGGAAGACAGGGAGACTCAAAGAGATTAAAATCAAGCATTTGATATCCACTAACTGAAATGTGAAAAGACAAAATCGCTGTAGTTATGCTGAAAGACAAAGTGCAGCATTTTGTCCTTGCATCCTCATCACAGTCCGAGGCTGACTTGTGCATGAAATATCTCCCAGTCTGAACTATGAAACTATGAATTATGAATGCCTATGTAAGAGAGTTCAGACTTTCTTTTTTCTATTTGCAGTTTAAGGGCCCCAAATCTTTTGGTGCACTAAATTATTCATATATTCAAATAAATCTGACTATCAGGACATATTTCCTTTTTTTCTCCTCTTTCATGAATTTGGAATGTACCCGTCAGAGGAATAGCACCAAATTGCTAAGATTATTAGTGAGAAAAGTAGAAGAGTGTTTTCAGTTTGCTGTTGGACTTCTTGCTCATACATGCTTTATTATACTTAAGTGTTGTTGTCTTTTCCTTCCCAGTCACATAGAGGATGTTTTTCAGACAGGGCCAGTATCACATCGCCATGTCTCATTGTTATTCTGGACAAGTACTTGCCTATCAGGCTGCTGTCCTGCATGTGTGTGTGTGTGTGTGTCACTGTTACGCCTCAGTATGCCTGCTCTGCTCCATGCACTCAGATCTGTGGAGATCAGACTGGCATGCCACTGCTATGAGACAATAAGCCGGGGTGTGCTGCACATTTTTTGGCTCGTGTTTCATCTTCAAAACCTTTTGAAAACAAAACTGAACTTCGTCAATAATCCTGCACATCTTAGAGAGAAAGACAAAATATATTTCAACTGTGATGCAAATGTTATCCCACAATCAGAGGTGAAAGAGTTTTCCTGTTCTCAAGTCTTAAATTTTGGCTTATATAAGTCTGTCTTTAAAAGCTGTGGTGCGTCTATTTCACATAATTCATAATGCTTTATGCATAACCACTAAAAATGTATAATGACTTTATCATTGTTTCTTTGCATGTTTTCCAACTTGAACGTTTATCATAACAATTTTCATGTGATGAATGGCATGACTGAGAACATGATTACAACCTTATATTAAATTGTGCACAATTATCAGAGACCTTCAATGAATGGAAAATTGGCCAAAAATATAATTTATTTGGCTTTGAGAAAATGTACTTGGACTCATGACCAAACTAAACAGGATGAATCTGGGCAATAACTGAATAACATTCATGAGTTGGAGCATTGAGATTGGACCAACAAATCCTAGAAGACATGTTTTTTTCTTGGATTTTATGGACAGATAATTGAGCAGATGGATGGACAGTGGTCACACAGGGTACCACTTTCAGTCAAGCACCAACAGGGAGAAGGAGGAGTACTGACATGGAATGGTGTCATTAAAGTTATGCCAGCTGAACTTTTCCAGGTTGCAAATTGGCTGAAAATGAAGTCCCAAACCTGCTGCCAGTTTATATAAGATCATCTCCAGAAGACCTTGATCAATATGCAGGAAAATGCTCTGTCATATAACTTGGTTATTTTACAGTAAAATCCTCAGATCTATATTTACCCGCCCCTCACCAAACTTACATCCTACTGAAAACCTTAATCTCTTCTCTTACGTCTGTCTCTGGAATTAGTTAAGACAACCTTCTGAATGTTTGAGTGCATTTCTGCTAAAAGGTCACTCTAAATATTAAGATTAAACTGCTATTTTGTGATAGGACAAAACTTTTCCACAGACTGACTGAGACCATTGTATTTGTTCAACATTGAAATAAATCCCCTGGAACATAGTCTGCCTAATAAATGTGCACGCAGCATATTTGCAACCTATATCATGACATTTTCCTGCCTTTTATCTAGGAGTTCCAACTTGTGTTCAGATAGATTTAGCAGAATGTCAAATCAAACCCCTCCCTTCCCCCGGTGCTTGTCTCATTAACATGCAGTGCAGCGACTGGTGTCCTCACAAGGGCAGTGCTAGAATGGCATGGCACCAGAACAGACTTGGATATTGGTGAATGACATGGAATCGGCTGCCACTTCTTCGCCTTCTGGGATTAGTGACAAAAGCCAACTGAGGCCAATGCTCTTATCTTTATCCTTCAGTCCTCTCTGGTGTTCATGCATACACACAACATAAGCACACAAGATTGTTAGAGCTTGCACTGATACACATGTACTCACACTGCCTTAATTAGCTTTACCAAACAATTTCCCTCTCCAGGAAAACGGGAACTGTTGTGTGTGTAACGATTCCCTCTGATAGGCTTGGAAACAGTCTTCCACAGTCTGATTAGCAGAGTGGAGGTGAGGGGAAATCATTACTGGAATAATTAAATAATGAGCATTGCTCCTTTTTGTCTCGTCTTGGTTTCTCCCCCAACACAGTAGCACCACAGAAACAGCCTGTAGCATCTTATTAAAATATTTATCTTTTTTCCTCTCTTGTGGGGCTCAGATTAAGAAAATCTTCTAATACAAATATGTGCTCATCCTCTGAATCCCAGGCCTCTTCAAATGTTGTTGGATTTTGTCTGAAGTACATGTGAATACTTAATATGTGAGGCAAGTAGAGTTGGATTTGGATATGAAATAAAGTCACAACATCTTTCCTCTCTGCTCCTTTTTTTGCTGCTATTCCCCTCTGTGATTTGTGTCAGTGGGCAGATGGCTGGAGACACAGACATCTGTGGAAGAGGAGGTGCCTTTTCCCCTTCACAGAGCAGGGACAGGTGTCATCTGCCACACAGCTAACACCTTTATGAATACCATTAAAGTGCTAACAAGCTCATTTGAGATTCAGAGTCATGCA
Source organism: Melanotaenia boesemani (assembly GCF_017639745.1). Classification (NCBI taxonomy): domain Eukaryota; kingdom Metazoa; phylum Chordata; class Actinopteri; order Atheriniformes; family Melanotaeniidae; genus Melanotaenia; species Melanotaenia boesemani. Next base: position 12,083,424 of record NC_055696.1, read on the forward strand.
CTGCATTTATTTTACATCAGATGAGACTGAACTTTATCTGGGGTGTTTCTTTGTAAAATCAGTTACCTACTCTTACATCACTTGCCACTGGAGATGAATATCTGTCAAAATAAAACAACACAAAAAGTAAAGAAAATATGTCATCAGAGAAGCTGTATGTTGTTCTGAGAAATACAGCAATGTTCCTTTCTGAAAAGAGACATCAGCATTGAGATCTTAACTGTAGTAATGGCTCCAGGGATGGAATTATTGGAATACATCCATACATACATATGTATATATATATATATATATATATATATATATATAGAGAGAGAGAGAGAGAGAGAGAGAGAGAGAGAGAGAGAGAGAGAGAGAGAGAGAGAGATGTACATGTGTCTGATCATGTGTTCAAAGTTATAGCATTTATATTCAGCCTTTTCCTTTTTCTCTTGAAAATTTAACCCTTATATCATCCATCCATCCATCCATCCATCCATCCATCCATCCATCCATCCATCCATCCATCCATCCATCCATCCATCCATCCATCCATCCATCCATCCATCCTCTATTGCTTATCTGAGGTTGGGTTGCAGGACAGCAGCTTAACCAGGGAACCCAGACTTCTCTTTCCCTGGCCAATTCTTCCAGCTCATCCAGGGGGATCCCAAGGCGTTTCCAGACCAGCCAAGAGTTGTGGTCTCAGTAGCTTGCATATGCCTATCTCCACTGTTTTTTTTTTTTTTCTTCCCCCATAAAATATCACAAAAATAAGCTGCTTCATTCTCCTTTCTGTTGTTTTCCACTCAGGCCTCTCTGTTAACAGTTCAGATATGTGTGGTTTTGATATCAACACAAAAAAGTCTGTTCAGATTGTTGCTATAATGCAACACCCAGTTTTTTTCATGTCTCACTTTAAGTTTTTAAAATCAATATTCAAGTGATCTTTATGAGCCTGCTGTTGGCAGAAACCACCACCGTGCCTAAGCACAGACACAAAATGCTTCTTCTCACAAAGATAGAAAGAATGGGATATTGTGAAGGATAAATAACAGGGCCTTTCAGGTAGACAGACAAAAAGATGGATACAAATATATAACCAACCGGAACAGGCTGTGGCTGAAATGATGGGTCCAACAAAACACTGTCAAATTCACCAGGAGTAAGAGAAACTGGAAAGGTAAGTAGTGGCAGCGGTAACTGGTAAAAGACATGTTGACTTATTTAATCTGGTGATAACGATGACTGGTGGAAACTAGTATGTCTATAAAATTTCACTGAGGAGGCTTGAGAAAGAGAAGGAGGAAAAGGAAATGGAAGGCTGGAAATGGAAACTATGACAACCACTTGTCTTGTTTAAAAATCTTCTGTCTAACCACAGATTCATATTTCAAAACTTGTTCTAATAAAACTGAATGTCTTGACTCTGCTAGCTGAGAGGGAGAAAATATCACTTCCTGTTTTGTGCTCACAAAGGGAGACAGTTTAAGAATAGAATCATCACTGTTTTGACAGTCCAGGCAAGTATAAAAAGCATTCTGAATAATGGCCACATTTCATGTGTAATTACTTACAGCGTGCTCATTTTCAACTTGCATAAAGAGGTTTTTGTACAGCGCCTGTCTGCTCAGCTGTTGTTAACAGAACCGCTGTGTCGAGGGGAGTCAGAGGGAGAGACATAAAGAAGAGAGGGGAGTGAAAATACAAGATAAGAGATTTAAGATGATGTGAGGCGCAAAAGAGTTTAGAAATTGAGAGGTGTTAGAGACTGTTTCGTTCCTCTTGAGCTGCCCTTGTTCATTCATCTGTTGGTTTGGGGTCTTTTTTTGAGGAGTTCAGTCTGGCAGCACCACAGCAGACAGTTATTGCTCACCGCTGGATACTTTCTACTGACGCAGTTAGATGAGAGCAGTGTTCTCACACAAACAAAGGGATCGTAACAAGGGCCCAGCTGCCTAGCCAGTTTGTAGGGGTGTATATATACACAATGGCAAATATTGATTTATTGGTCAATTTATCAGATCATTGATCTGACTGTGTGTGCACTGACTTGGCAATTTGTACGTTGGTGTTAACCAGCTTGTTAACTGCTCTGGGAAAATGAGCACAGAGACGACACAGAGGAATAGATTTGACTGTTGATGTGATCATTATTAAAGGTGATGAGCAAGCAGAGAGGGGAGTGGGAGGGCGGAGACAGGGGAGTCACAGAGAGAGGGGATGGGATTAGAATGAGCACTACCCCCCTCTTCTTTCTTTTTCATCATCAATTCTCAAGGAAAAAAGCAGCATCATTCATTAACTACTGCCTCTGTTACAAGCTGCTTGTGTGTGTAAGTGTGTATCCATTCACAGAAAGGATTCACATCTGACTGTCTACTACAGCTGTAGTGGCTGTGTTACACTGAATAACAGTGAGGGAGCGCGGACAGGCTCACAGGAAAGAGACCTCTGTGGCAGCAGATCTAGTTTGCTCGGCTGCGAGATTGAACCCAGGATGGATTTCTCCACAAAGTGAGCAAGGAACAGCTGCCTCACACATAAAAAGGTCTGTAGTTATCCCATCTCTTCATTGTATACTACTGTTGGGTTTTTTCTTCCTTTAAGGAAGGTTTGCAAATAGTTTTTTTAAGAGGAGAAGAGACAGAGAAGGAAGAGTGTTAATCTGATATGCAAGAGGGGATTCCTGTTGAATACAGAGGGCCAGTATTCACCTCAAATTTATCTTTTCAGTTGCTGGCAACTTTATTCAGTGGTTTAAAGACCATTTATGGTGTTATGGTCTGTTGTGGGGATGGTGATGGAAAGGGAGTCCGGGAAGACTAACACTAATGTTCCTCTAAGCTGCTGCATCCTGTAAACAAGGTTAATGTAAGAGGGGAAATATTCATGTATGCATCCATTCGCCAACTTGGGAAAAGAGCGGGTGTTTTTTTATGGGGCAGTTGAAGAAGAAAAAAGGAGTGATGAGTGTTTGTTCCCCTGGGAGTGAGAGAGAACGTGAAAGAAGGTATGAAAGTGTCCTCTCAGTGCAATCAGAACAAAACAAGGGTTTGTTTGTGTTTAAATAGATATATGACTCACCGTGCTCACATAGTGTAGAAAAGTAGATGAGCTGCATGCAAACACGGTGTCACTATCAAATTCAGTGGCAAGCTGCACTCAGAAGGATTGGGAGTAATTAACAGATAAGGGGAAAAGGTGTAAAAATATACTTTACCGGAGGGATGAACTAACAAGAGCACACGTACAAAAAAAACATTCAGACATCAAAGAAATAGAGCTCATTATCCACACTGGCCACTGACCAAAAAACCGTCCAAGGCTTGCTATTCAGAGAGATCCCAGTTTCTGACTGTGTGTGTGGGTTTTAGTTCATGTTATCAAACTGTCGATAATAATAAGCCTTTTGCGCACATTTGAAATCTCATCCCAATTTGTGCCTTTTGAAATCAGTACTTTCATGCCCTGAATATCTGAGAGATTCAGATAACAGCTGGTAACAGGGGTGCTCGACCCCTGCAGAAGCTCTGAGTGCATTCAGGTGTGCTGTGAGATCTTGTCATTCAAATGTAAAAGCAATGAATAAATACTCAAATCTATTGTTTTGCAGATCTGTTCCACTTTCATGTGCTTTTATACATATGGGGTACTGTTCATATGTGGGCATGTAAGTGCTTATAAATTGCATCTTCAAGCACAAAACTAAATACTACAATAATCCTAAGAGGAAAATAAACTAAAATGATCATCTATTGAAAGAAAGGGGAATTTGCAGAAAGCCTGTGTCACAGCTTAAAGCACCATTTTCTTCATTCTTTCATAATTTCAGCATATCTCCGACCCCTGTGTGGGTTATCTGTGGTATTTAGGGCTGCAGGAGCCATTGGGAATTCATGTGATTGAGCCTGAGGTCTGTTTTCAGCTGATCTGGCTTAGAGCATGAGATATTTAACATGTTTGAAATTTTTTGTACTTTTATTTCTCACTATTTGAGCTGAATCTGCTGTTTGAGCTGAAATTATATATGAATGAGTCTTTGTGTGTGTGCACAGGTATGAAAAATGTTTTTTGTCATTTGTGCATGCACTCATACACAGATCAAGGACATCCCTGGTATTTTTGCTTTTGGCTCAGCTTGATTCTTTTCTGCGCATGTGGTGTGAAGGAATTATGCGAATGTTTGCGGGTGCGCACAAAGGGCATGGCCCAAATGCCATGACATTTTGGTACATCTAGATCTCATCCATTATTCATGAAGTGCACGGCTAATATCAGAACATAACAGGCAAAAGAATTTATGTTACTGGGAAATTTGTGCTTTTAGTAAACATTTGCATGTGCTGTAAGGATGGATTGTTAAAGTTGGAGTAATCACCAGGGCTGCTTTCCGCCACTGAGATCATAAGGTTTAATTGGAAACAACAGGGAGTCCAGTGCTGTTTCTTTTTGGCCTTGAATGAACTAAATATTCTGAATATATTAATAAAAGAAACTCTGCATATAGTAGCCATTAACTGATGAACACAGAAGATCATAGAAAATCAAATCTTTAGAAAAAAAAAGCACTCTTTCTGATTTCTTCAAACACGACTTCTTTATAAATCTAATGCTATGTTTGTACAAATGAGTACAAATGAGTTGAATGAAATCTGTTAAAACACACACTTTATACAAATGTAATAAAAAGGAATAGAAAATTAAACTGGGATATAAAATAAGATGATAGCACAGGATATTTCTGTGGCCAGGACACATTAGATGAGTTAAATTGAGCAGAATATATGTAGAGAAGTGACAGTGAAGAAGATTATTCAAAGAAGCAGGGGGGAAAAAAACAGGAAGAGTGGAGGGAACAGATTGCAAAATTGGAGCAGAGGAAGCTTCGTGGCGAAATGTCTCAGGAGGAGTTTGGCAGAATGTGCTCCACAAGCAGGGCTGAGGTGATTTGAGGAGTGACTTGCAGAGATTGTGTAGGTCAAAGGGAGAGTTTGTTCTGGACAAAGGAGAGCTTTGGGTGTCAAAATCTCAGTGTCTGTGAATACAGACTGGTGGCGGGCAAAACATATGCTCAAGTCAAGACTGAAGAGACAAAGGGTAAAGGCAAAAAAAAAAAAAAAAAAAAGCAGCAAGGAGAAAGATTTTTGCTTGAGGCAGGCAGGTTGGAAGGGTTTAAAATGAAGGCTATACTGAATACATTTAAAGCGCTTGACAGAGCAAAGGAAACAGTGCTGACAGCAAAATAGCTGAAAAAAGGAGGCATATCTAAAAGTGAAAAGGAGGAGCACTTCTGCCAGAAGGCACTGATGAGCTTCAGGCAAGGAGACTTAAAGTAAGAGGAAACAGGAGAATAAGAAGGCTGACATGTAGAGAAGTCCCAAAATACATAAGCTTAACTTAGTGAATGAAGCAAAGACGCATCTTTTACGAGATGCTGGGGAAGGGTGTAGATATTAGTCACATTATGTGAAGTACATTCAGCCTCGTGGTAAGGCACTGAGTCCTGGAGGCCAATCAGGTCATTTGGTCTCAGAGGAGCAGCTGGTGTACGAGCAGCTTCTGCTCCCCTGGACAGGCTGTCCAACAGAGAAGCAACTCTGGCTTTGAAAAAGCTCACAGAGATATGTAAAAGCAGCTGAAAACCTATTAAGACAGTCGTGAAAAGACTAAACTCTTCTTCTGATGGAAATTCCCAGCTATCAGTGCAAGCAGCAGCTGTACATAGTTTCATATCAGATACTAGACAGACCAGATCTGAACTATTTAGTAATGCTGCAATAAGACTGACCCCACAGTAAGTGTAAAATATGAAGAAGCTTCTTACCACAAATTGGGCTTGCTTATTTGATGAGTTGTTATGTTGCTAAGCAGTCCCTTATAAAATCCAGCCATGAAAAATCCTGCACTATTAAGTTGATAGTGGAGTTTCTTTTGAGTGGGTAAAAAGAGTCTGTTGCTGCAAGACAAAACCAGATTGTAAGAGTAAAGCTACAGTTGACCTCAAGAAGACAAACACAAATGGCACTACAGCTCAGCGGGAGAGACATTAAAGCAAAGGAGCCACACTTTATACATAATTGTCTTATAAAGCCATCTTTTTCTTTTATTTCTCCAGAAAGGAGGCTCAAATGTGTAAGAACCAACCAGCCAGTTCAGGCAGCTCAGAAAACGTAAACCCAGATCCATCTCACAAAGTAGAAAAAGGTGATTTTAAAAAGATCCATTGAAATGGGCCTTTTGCTGATGTGCTGTACGTTAGCTTCAGTTTATTCTACTATTATTATTATTCTATACCATTATTATTATTCTATTCTGTTATTCTAGTTTATCTATAGTTATAGTCACGGCATCACTGCTTGGTGCAGTTAAAGTAACCGCAACAAATACAAAAAAACAGCCTCTGGGCCTGTTTCAATAACACAGGCTACAGCCCTGAGAGGGTTTATAGGAAGAGTAAGAGAGCTATGGTGTGAAGCTGGTGTGTTGTAGAACCACACCACACAACAACGCATACTGTAGAGACAATAAAGAAACAAAAGATGTCCATTTTTACTTCTTCTCATCCTGCTCAAATAGCTTCACAGCATCAATGTGTCACACAAAATTAATCAGAATAATAATTTAGATCATTTGTTCAGTTGAAGGCTGAAAGTGGGATGATACTGTTTGGTAGGGAGAGTTTTTCTTCAAAGTCAAATTGCATTAATAGGTAAAATGTAGTCTCCTGGGTAATCATGAAACTGGCATGAAATGAAAATTAGTTAATGCTTCTGGGTTGATTTTTGTTTTTGTTGTTGTTATGTTCATCAATTTACAAAGAAAAGTTATGTAAAAATTCAGCCTGTGCGTTTGTTCTGTTAACATTTCAACTTTTCTATTTTACACTGATCAGAATTTGTTTTTTTTTAGCTGATTAAGATAGATGAAAAATGACACCCAGAGGGTCATTTGAAGGGTCATACACCTTTCAAAAAAGGACACTTAACCTGAAGTAGGAATGACTTGAAGTCCAGCAGGCTGCAGTTAAAAAAAAAAGAAAAAAAAAGTAACTTTTCTCTCTTGAGAGTGACTAAGGTCATTTAATGATATAAATAAATATGATCTAAATATGCAGACAGAGTTTCAACATTCTTATTATTTCACAAAATAAAGACATAATTTCTTCCAATCAGCCCTTAGTGTTCTCTGAATTACATTTGCAGTTATTCCTTAGGAAAATATCTACTGGCATTTATTATGTGTAGGCGGGTGTGTGAATGCATGTGTATGTCTAACCTCTTACGACTCTGCAGGACTGCACGGCTTGCCCTTTTAAAGTAGATTAGCTTGAAAAAGAACTGAGCGTACATTGTTGCCTAGATACAAAAAGCATCATTAAGCACAATTATCAGCCACTTCAGCTCACAATGAACAAGCTTCATCACAGATTTGAAAACAACACATCAGGAAGGACAGCAACCTGTACAGAGAAGCAAAGAGTAGGACAGAAAGAAGACGATAACAGTGGTTAAAGTGATGAAACTGTCCTATTAGAAAAGTGAAATCCCAAAATGTAGTGTGTATACCGTAAATGCAGGTTGTCAAAAATCATTTAAGGAATTAAATCAGTCAGTTAAATAGTGAAGGCACAGAAAATAGAGACAACTTACTGCTGGAAAACTGCACCTCATTTCATCCATCCTTATTACTATGTGCATCTCCCTGAACGTACTTTGGGATGTAAATGTAGAGGACAAGAGAGTCAAATGTACATTCCAGAGAGAGGCATGGAAGAGTAAATGGGAAGAAAAAAGAGTTTGCTGAACAGAGAGGTTTGTCTAAGACTGAGGAAAGTTTTGCTCTAAATGAAACTGGTAACACTTTCTATCAAGGTCATCTCTATAATTCATTACTCTCTGAAACTGGAATGCCCAATTCTACCTTTAGGGGTGCAAAAGCTTGTTGCAGAGCCAGTGCTGTCAAAGAAACTGCTGATTCTAAACAGTGAATACTTATTTGTACCCTTTTAGTTGGTATTTTATAGGCTGAAGGCCTGTATCTCTAACGATAGGGAAAAAAATTAACCTTAAGAAGGATACAGAGTTTGCTTTATAGGATGCAGTATGTGTTGAAATAATTGATAGTGGCACCTAAAGTTATAGATCAATGTTAAATTCATGTCAAAACATTTTCAGAATAATTTTACATTCATTTCAGTCAAGTTCTCTATTTATTCATATAGCACCAGTTAGCAATAGAAGTGATCTTAAGGCATTTTAAAGATAAAGTCCAATTCAATCCAACTAATTGCAACCTATTTAAATTCCATGTCAGAGCTAATACAAACCAAATTCACCATTTAAATTAGTCAACACAGCTGTATTTATATAATTTTATTTTTTAAAAAAGCTGCTGCCTAATTTAGGAAACTAATGGATTCATTAAACTAAAGGTACATTCGAAAGCAAAATGGAAAAGACTTGAACGGCAACACAATAAAATTATTTCAACAGCAATGTTAGAAAAGAAGCTGATGTAGCCTAAACAGGCATTGCAATAATATTTAACTATAAACTGATGTCAAATCAGCAGTAATGCTGCAATATAGTTCAACGAAACCTTTCAGTAAAGATCAACAGCAGCATGGAATTAATGGCCTGTTACTGATGTTAAAAATATTCTGTTACAGTTTTTTTCATTACATGACCCATAATCTGTTTTACATTAGAGGAGCAGAAGGTTTTTTGTGTTGTGTAACAAACAGCTCAGATTCTTCTGCTTTGTTGTCACTTGTGCGTGATTGTAAAGATTGTAAATGAAGCATAATAATACTTCTACTGATACTACTACTATTACTGCTACTACTACTACTACTACTAATAATAATAATAATAATAATAATACATTTCAGGACACTCAGACACCTTAAAGCATGAGGACAAGACTAAAAATGTAATATGTTCAAAAACATCAATCAACAAAATAAAAAATATAAAAAAAATTTAGGAGACCTGCTCACATAAAATCATTTAAAATCATTATTAAAGACATCTATTTAAAAAGATAGGTTTTAAAATTAATTCTGTAATGAATTACAGTATGCCCACTACGCATGGAAACTACATACACTACGTATGTATGTGTATATATGTACACATACAATTATACAATTTTATAAAGCATCAAAACTGCATCGAGAATTTTTCATGTTCTTGTAATGCATGTAAGTACTGACCCTCACAAGAAAACATTAACATAAAACTCATAATAAGACATGAGAGACAAACTGTGGACCACTCTAACCAGTGCAAAAAACATTCATGACAATAACTGGCAACACTCTCTCTGCGGTGAAACAGGGACCCTCTAATATGCATTTAGTGTTTTCTAGTGTGCTTGTTGCTGCTGTCCTACTCTGCCAAAAAAAATAAATACAAACTGAAAATGATCTGGGGCCACACATGCAGTTAATGCAGTTCAAACAGCTTGTGGAGAGCTAATATATTTTACTCCACTCCCCTCAACATCATGCAAGTGGTCCAGGCATGAATATATGGGGCATGATGAAATGAATAATGAAATGGAGAAAAAAGGAGGGCAGAGCTGGCAGATAAGAGCAAAGTGAGTACACACTGCTGTGAGATGAAAAGTGTGTGCTGACCTTTTGCTTTCATTCTAGTCATGGTCATTTATTCCTTCCTTTGAAGTGTCTCTCTCCGCTGTCATAGATCAAGTCAAGACACAAGGCTGGCCCAAACCAAACACAAATCAGCCTTTCTCTTCCTTTTGCTTCCATCTGTCACCAAGCACAAAGGCCATGTCTTCACAACTCACACTTCACTTCCTCCAGTCAGTTTGGTGCCATGTGGTGAAACATTATTAACAGTATTTATATTCACTGGAGGAGGATTGGCTCTCAGCTGACTTTGTGAAAGCTGATTATGAGGAGTTTAATTTCATCAGATAAGGATACCTTCATTTATAAGCAGACACTGTTCCTGGCCATGAGCCTGGTAGGCATTCAGTGGGACGAGCACTCCCCCTGCTGTTTATCACACTCTAGTTCATGTAGTAAAAATGGTTCTTTCAATCTGATATTTCCATGTAAATTACTGTAAAAGCCACATCGCCATCATCTAATGTGTTTCTGCATGTCTTATAATAATATGTTCATACAGCAGAGTGAATATTTACCGATTTTATTGGCTTCTAGTGAAAAGTTAAGATTTCTGAGTCCCTTTCCTTCAACATTGTGCTCACATTTTAGTACTTTGCACATATTTTATTAGTATTTCCTACAAATTCTAGCATAACAGATCATTGTTTTACAAATTTACTACCATCCATCTTCAGTTCATAATCTAATATTTTTTAACATGAATTCCTATTTAATGTCAAATTCATTAACATGATGAAAATTGTTCCTGTGTTAATCTTTTGCAGATAGTTTTTATTGGCTCTTAATGTCATTTGTGTCCCCAAGGAATAAAAATAAATAAATATGCTTGCAAGTATTATTTGAAAGAAGTCTGTTTTGTATCTTAAAGTAAAAAGTTGGACAAAAATCAGAGAGTGCAGAATTGTTCTTTGTTTTCCATTTAATCTCCAACTGAAGGCTTATGTGAGCATGTGGGTGAACGCTCTTCTGTCAGCAAGCTTCTGCTATGCTGATGTTTCCTGGAGGGAGACAGTAAAGCTCTGGTACCTCCAGCAGACAAAAGAGAATTTCTTCTACAGGTCGTTTGAATAATTTATGCTAAAGTTTTGTGGGTTTCTGCTGTTTTTTCAATAAATCTAACTTTTTCTCTCTCTCTGTCTCTTCTGCAAACTTGTGTCAAAAAGTCAGCCAGGATGTCAGGGATGGATGTTCTGCTGGTGGACCATAATGAGACTGGAATCACTCCAATAGACAATGGGACTTTCCTCCTTTTCTCCCCGACTTCTGCATCCACATCGGCAGCGGCCTCATCTCCGGGACGACAGGGCAATGTTTACGTCTACGTGTGGCTCTTCCTCGGCCTTCTGGTGTTCCTGCTGACGCTGCTCATCATTTCCCTCCACAGGCTGAAGAACATCATCTCCTCCTCCTCCTCCGTCCCTGACTGCAGCAGCGAGGGAGGAAGCTCCTTCACAAACATGGAAATCTGTAGCATCTCGTCTCAGAGGTCCACCATCTCCGCACTCTCCACCTGAGGGAGAAGGGAAGGAGCTCTTGTCGTACAGACTCATGCATCTGTGTGCTGTCATTAGTGCATGCTTACGTGTAAATTACAGGCAAGCATGCATGTACAAGCAAAACACATGGAGAGACAACAGTTCCTCAAAAACCCCGGATTTAACTGAAAGAAAAGCATTAATATCCATGCATGCATGTTGTAATCCTGACATCCCAATGACTGGGGTATCCATGCAATTTGCTGAGGCATCAGAATAAGATGAGAGCTACTATACGTCTCTAAACATGAAGATGGAAAAAAATCTGAGAAGTTGTGCTCTCGCTGCAAGGAAAAAACATAATGAAAGACTATTATCTTTCTTCCTTTCATTTTTGTTGTCATGTTTACTTTAGAAGAAGTAACATTTTGAAGTAAAGCTTTGTACAGCACATCTAATAATGTCTGCAGAATACAGTAGAAAATATTCTTTAATATTACAGACTTTGTACAGATATGCATGCACACTTTCCACTTGCTTTGTTTGATTTTGAGATGGAAAACCATGAACATACCAGACTGGTTTATAATCCCAAAGTCTGGGTAAAGACGGCTGCACAAAGAGATGACAGACATGGTGCTGTGAACATGGAGGAGAGACAGCAATAATACTTCCAGACTATTGACAGACATACAGCCTCTAACTGCTCCAAACAGTCCGGGTCAAAAGTGGCAAAAACTACAAGATGAAATTCTAACGTTGAAAGACAGATCTGCCAGCACTGCCGTCTCTTGCCTGTCAACTCATGTAGCATCTAATTTCAGTCTCCATAGAGACAGAAGCAGGAGAGCTCTGTGCAGCCATCAGCCTTGTCTGTATTCCTGGATGACGCCACAGTAATGGTTGTTTTCTTACATCTATGTTTCCTCAATGTGAAATGAAGTTTATTTGGCATTGCAACAAAAATACACTATGAATTTTGATCAAATTGTTTGGAAACGATTCATTTATAATTACCTGTATTGTTTGCTAAATTCAATAAACTCAAAGAGATGACAAACAAAAAAGAAACTAAACAAAAGTGATGGCCACAAACAGCAAAAGCAGACCAACATGAGCAAATGTGAGAAATCCTTATACTGATGATCATAAGTCACTGGCTGTACATTTTTATTGCAAAACCCTTCAGTTTTTATTAATACCAGAAAAAACATTTATTAGAAAACCAACACTGACAAATATATTCTTTTATTTTTATTTTTTATCTTCAATTTAGGAGACTTGTTTCTTTCACAGTGCTAAAAATGGGAATTTCTGCTCTACACCCAGTTCTCACATTTTCATAGGCGACTCCTTTAGGCTCCACAGGAGCTGGAAGTACTGGGAGCAGCAATAAGACACTTAGTAAAACCATCATGTCTGTAGGTTTTAAGCGGTAACTACTGCCGGACAGAACCTGAGCAGGAATCAGTGCTTTAATGCTTGACGGTGGCTGGGTCTGGTGCGTTGGATTGCAGCAACAATCTGACATGAGATCAGACACGTTATTAGTTTTTTGGAAAAGCTGAACAACACTCAACTTTTCAGAGCTTCACCAGCAACAGATTCAGAATTCAATTTGACAATGCAAGACATCACACGATTCAAAGTGACTAAAAATAAGACCTTTGATGCTTGAAACGCGCAGATGTGAATCCAGCCTTGTAAAAAATAAAAATCACAGCAGGCACCTAAACAAAGCATGTTTGCAGTGTAACTTGACACCAAATACGAGGAATTTCTCATTAGTAGAAGAGTGGTTCCTTTCAGACATTTGTGCTGAATGCTGCTGAAAGACATCATCTATGTCTCATTGCCATGATGCAAAAAACACAGAAAATATTTGGGAAAAAAAAAAATGAAAAGCCCAGACCTCAAATTCTTTGCATATTTTATTTTTCTTATCATGATTTTTTCCAACTCACACATGTCATATTTTACATCTTTGCAATAAAACATGAATACAATAGTTTTTAGGGTTTCATAGATCCAAAAATATTTAACCTTTTTTTTTTTTTTGGATACGTAAGTTGAACCTGTCGATAGAGTATGTGCATGTGCGCGTTTGATCAAGATGGCTTCACACATACGGTACATCTCACATGTCATCCTCTCTCCCCCCATCGTCTCGCCTCTATCCGCTACAGAATCATGATATTGCTTACAACTGTGAGGTTGTAAAACTAAGAATCACATATGAGTTCAACGTTTTTAAATACAAACATCAATGCACAAATAATCCCAAAGAAAAATGGACCTAAACGAAATGGCAGCCGATCAGAGAGAACCAAGCTAATAAATAATGATATGTGATTGGTGCAAAGTGCAAATACAAAACAAACTTTTACATTGATTTGATTCTCTTTTTTTTAAATAATCAACAAATGTGGGTAAGTGAAGGTTTCCTTTGCACTTTCAGTCTCATTCAGCTGAGTAAGTCTCCCGCCAAGCCTGAACCAAGACTATATGTACATATTTGACAAAACAATCACCAAATATACAAAGGAAATCAGGTCAGTCTTGTGTCTGTCATCCTCGGTGGCACAGGCAAGATCTCCTCATCATTACCTTCTCCGGCAAAACAATCACCATCCTCGAGACCACCATTATTACCATCAGTCTTGTCAACATTATAATAATTATTACACAGTATCTTACATACAGAAAGTCATTAATAAATTAAAGGTGATAAGCGCAGTTTGTGTAGTGAAAGAACAAGTGAGACTCTGAAGGACGCAGAGTCTTATTTACATGAAAATCATATTAAACTCTGCTGCGGGTAAGAGACCAAATAAAATCAACCCAGGCAGATCACCCCCCCCCCCAAAAAAATGTAATTTTTCAATGTTAAATTTAAGATCAAGCCAATAGCACCAGTTTCAGAATTAAGGTTGGAGCTGGTGCATTTCTGACCATTTCTAATCAGTTTAGATACATTGCAGGAATCCCAATTTATTGTCCACCCAAATAATTATGAACGAAACTCTGCTTAAATTAAAGTTCTGTTTTTTAACAGAAAAAAAACCAGAGAAAATAAGATTTAAGTTCAGTGTCTGTGAAGATTTAAACGTACCAGGAACAGCAACTGGACCTGTCCTGTGAGTCGTACCAGTATAATCGACCTCTGCACGGTCTGCTTGGCTTGCTCTTCGTCCCCACGTTGCAGTCATTCTATTGTATTAGCAGGGTTTGGTGTGGATCTTCTAGGTATGATGTGTCTGTGGTTACACAATGTGCATGTACATATACGTATGCACAGAGGAAGCCGTTTCCGCCAGCACTGTCGTATCCTCAAATCAAGGGAATAGAGCCTAAGTTCTGGTACTTTACTTTTTCTGTCTTGGTACCTGTGGATTCCCCGTGTTGCAGATACACAGAAGAATGTCTCTCTCCTCTCTCCAACCTCCTTCTTCCTCACACTGTCCACCTCAGTACCTGTTCTGGTGTTCATAGTGCCAGCGGTTGAAGTCTATGTTGAATGCCACAATGCTGCCGGATGCCATGCCAGTGATCAGAGTCCTGCAGGTGGAGACATGGAAAAATGTTAACCATTCATCATTCATTAGACTCAGTGGATTTTTTTGCAGCAGACCTGAGGGGGGCAGTAGGTTTGAGCCAGAAATGGCCTTGTTTTGGAGATGTACTCATTCTTTGTGACAAAACAGCTAGCTGCTAAGCAACACCATCAGCAGAGCTATGATAGCATCAAAAACATTCTACTGTTGTGCCTTGACAACAATTTCCTTAAGAAACTTATGTTTAGACAATGGGTGGTCTCAATTTGGGAGTACTTCTGTTCTGCTGGATATATATTCGTCAGTGAAATGTTATATCTTCTGTAATCATGCAGAAGGCAATGTATATGTATGTATGTATGTATAGACTTCTTTAATGGGTTGCAAACTCAAATAAGATTTAGCTAAAATCTGCCTCATTACTTACAATAGTAATACTTTAATAATACAGTATTGTTTCCTCTTCCCTTGGAGGTGATCTAGTTTCTGTTCACAGCCTGTTTTACTGTACCTCTGATCATGTGAGAGATCCATGGCACGGATGCCAGCATCACAGCCTGGATAGATGTAAAGCTGTTTGAAGTCGCACGCTTGCCACACCTCCACAACTCCATTATCACCTCCTGTCACCAAGTTCTGCCCATCACTACTCAATAAGATGGCCTGAAGAGAGAGATTGAATCGGCGTTACCAGAGGTCCATGTACTCTAGCATGCCAGAAATGAATAAATTAATAAAATATCATAGCAAATTAACGTAAACGGCGTTAACGCTGGCAGTCTTACCCGTGAAGAATCATTGACTTCCATTTGTGCCAGCAGTTTTCCATTTATGCTAAAGTTGCAGAATCGGCCTCTCTCATAGTAGATGATGCAATGCCCCTCGCTGGACACCGAGATGAGACGCGGCCGCTGGCACAACTCTGGACCCTCCAGAGCCCTGAGCAAGTCCCCTGTGATAGTGTGGACCAGGCACGGGCCCTCTGAGGAACAACACAGTCAGAAACATTTTCAGCTGCACATGTCGGGTAATAGCATGAGTGAAGTTCATTTTTTTCTGTAAGGGCATTTTTTCAATTTCACAAAAAATTATCTGAGTTTATAAAATGTAGTTATTTTATAGGGTAAAAGATTTACAAACCTTTGGCTCCACTTATAACCAATCCCAGCTCTGCACAGACAGATACACACACCACCTCGTGGTCATGCCCTGTCAGCACTGCCCTGGGAGCAGGGTAGTCACCTGGAGGAAACACATCACCATGCAGCTCAAGTTAGAATATTTCTGTCTTTCTAAAGCGGTTTCCTGAACTATTTTTTAAACCACAAATATACTAATGAACACGCTGACAGGCAGTCATTCACACATCTCTTCCACTCACTGTTGTTGGGGTTATCTCCAATAATGTGGTGTCGTCCACTCCAGTACCACAGAAGAAGAGTGGCATCTCTGGAGCCTGACACGATGTAGCAGTCTCCTCCGATGTAAGACTCTGACCGAGCTAGACATGTCACCACATCCCAGTGGCCAAAAACAATCTGGGTCAGCTTTCCTGTGGAGAAGGAGAGGGAAGACATCTTATTCAGTGTTTGTCCTCTACTGCTGCTTAACTCCCAGGATAAAAATACTTTAAGATGGAAAGTGGAACAAACAGTTTAGACACTTGAAGGTCACCTTTTAAAGTCTAATGGCTAATGAATACTGTGTCCTGCACATTTTTGTAAATGTATTTGTTCTAATCTACCTTAGATAATAAAAATAAATAAAATCTACATAAACATACAAAGTAGGATTCGTGACTGAATGAATAAAATAAATATGAATAAAAGCTACAATACGGTGTTAAAGAAACTTCAAAGAGCTAAGAGTAAAAAATTAAAAATAACACATAACCAACCAGTTTCAGTGGAGTAAACTCTGAAACTCTTGTCCCAGAAGCCGCAGACCAGGATGTAGCGGTTGTCAGCAGTGACCACGAAGCAGTGTGTGTTGATTTGGATGCTCTGGTCCACCAGGTCAGTGATCTGACGCTTGTTCACGCCTGAGTTATTTGCTACAAGGGAACGCATGTTAAGATAATAATAAACGCATACTATTACAATGTAGCTATCTAATGAACTTTTAACATTTCCCAATAACTCCCTTGCTACAGTCAGCACATCCAGAGACCTATTTCAAGTCAATTTATCTGATTCTAAACAATTTTCTCCTTAATATTACTAATATTGGCTAGCTGCATACAAGCAGGAGATTCCAGATAGAAGATATCGATAAATCAGAAGAGCCAAAGACACAACCAATAAAATCTGCTTTTTAGATGTTTATTCACTGACCTATGAGAGGGTCCATCTCAATGGGTAGATGATGAGCCTGCTCTAGGGAGTATCCTGGAGCTCCACGGAGGCCTGAAGGGTGACAGAGTCAAATATTAGAGTTATACGTCATAAAATAAACAGGGGAATGATCATTTCTAAACTGCACTCTCACATATAACCACTAAGTCATGTGCTCTCTGGGGGATTTTCTAATGAAGGCTTATGTTGGAGATAAAAGGCCTCATGGAACAATCAATAGCAATAGCCAGATAAGCTGCCTCATGACCCTCCATAATCACATTAACATGATTAATGTTAATGACACTTTGCTGCAGTTAATATCCTTATTAACGAGGATATTGAGGCTTTAATTAACAAAGTTTTCTGCGTCAACATCCATGGCGTGAACAAATTAATAATAGAAAACAATACAAATAAAAAACAAAACACAAGAACTATAATAAAATAAAATAAAATAAAATCCTGTCCACACCCACCGACTGTGTTGTGCCAGCGGTTTACGGCAAACAGTCGACTGCATGTGACGGTGACGGCTGCTGGTATGCTGAGGTGGGGGAGAGTGTTGGCTGCGACATGCGTTACCGGGGAGTTGGAGGGGAACTTGAGCACCATGATGACATCCTGCTGCATCTGATCCTTAAACATCAGAGGGCTCTGAGGAAGGAAACACTGGTGAGACAGACAGAGAGAGAGAGAGAAAGAGAGAGAGAGAGAGAGAGAGAGAAGACCAGAGAAGAAGAGAGAGGGCAGAGCAAGGAGGAAGGAAGGAAGGAAGGGAGGGAAGGAAGGTAGGGGAAGGGATTTGGGTAGGGGTAATGGAGACAGAACGGATGGGACAGATGGAGGGAAGGGAAAAAGGTAGATTAGTGGGAGCTGCAGGGTCAGAGCAGGTACACACACTGAGGATGACTTGAGAACCAGGAGAGGAAGAGGCACTGGTTGGTCGGGGATCAGGACTGACAGGTTTGGGTTGACATGGATGGCTCTTATGTAGAGACACTGAGGCCTCGTGCTGCTGAGGGTAGCAGGGAGGACAAAGAGGCTAAAACTTAAAATATTAACATCATTACATACAACTGTATGTAATAAATGTCACATAATATCCTGGCAATAGAAGTCAGTCATTCAATAATGTGTCAATGACACAATACTAGCAGCTACAGTCAAAAAACACTGATTCCAGATTACTTCTTGTTCAGTTATAGTTATTCCCATCATCCTATTTAATTGCTCAGAAAAACCTCAAAACTTAATTTATTAATGGCAGCCCTACTTCAAATAAGTGGCGCATAGACTTTAGATATTACATTCCAAGTTATCTGTTAAACAGGTGAGCAGAGGTGAACTTTCTTAACTTAACTTTTTTTAATTCATATATGGAAAAAAATATGACTTTCTCACCAGGTGCATGGCAGAGGAGCGAGGTGGATGTGGCTCTATCAGCAGCTGGGAGGGGACTTGACCGCTGACCTGAATCTGGGTCTCTATCACCTACAGATGGACACAGAAGGTTACAGACATTTGAGAACCGTAGAAATAAGTTTACAAAAGGCCTTGCTACATATACTCCATTTATATAGATTAAAAACAGTAATATATAACGACTTAAAAACTAGTTAATTATATTGTATGGTCTCAAAAAAATTACTTCTGTGGAATGAGCAGGAGTTTTCTGCACTGTAGTAACACACTAATTTATAAATCTGTTAGTGGTGATGTGTTGTCATAGAAACATACCTCACGCTGCACAACATCCAGATTGTCTAAGTTGACTGCTCCTTCATAGGACAAGAAGTTGAACACATTGAGAGCTCGGACAGCTTCTGGCCCTCGCTGCTTGTAGCCAAAAATTAAGTCAATCCACTGGTGGAGCTGGCACGACACAAACTCACTCTCCAGTGCCTGGATGGAGTAAAAGATGGAGGCAGAGAGAGGAAGAAACGGGGTCAGAATCCCTCCAGGGGATTTTGATGGCTGTGTAAAAGTTATTAACTTTTTATAGTGTTGCAATCTCTCACCATGCGATTAATTCGGACAAAATCTTCAGGTTTCTTGGCCCAGGCAGGAAGCTCCACATCACACACAGGAACTGCATCATCACGCACACCCAGCTCATATTCATTACTGTTGACAAACATCTCTGGCAAGTAGTAGAACTCTGGGATCAGCTCCTATTTGGCAGGGAGGAACAAATTTACTAATTCACTCAAGTTTATACTGACAGCTTGAATAAATCTGTCGGATTTCAGCTGCACTCAGTCGTCTATCAAAGTTGACGCACAAACATAAGCTGATTTCATTAATCATACCCAGCAGACGATGCTGCACTTTTTGCATATAAATGCACTCTACGTTGAAAAAAATCTTTACTTCGGGTGATTTAGTCTGTTACTTCTTATAAACTGTTTTGACTTTTAAAGCAAAGCACATCCTACACATACTTCGTCTTGCCAGGCCAGGGCCAGAGAAGAATATCTTTGAGAGGTTTCAGAGGAAAAACTAAGGAAATGATGCTGACAAATTCTACCTTTACCGTATACTATTGTGTTTTCAGATCTTAATAGACGTAGGTTGTTCCTGTAGTCCACGAGGATTAGTTACCTTGACATCAGCCGTGTCTCTTTGGCAGTTCCTCCATGCACGGCCGATACCAGAAAAGGCTCTCTCTGGATGGTCAAACTTACTATCGTTAGCGTTGAGGAAAAACGTGGAAAAGGGCTCCTACAGGCACAGAAACAAGGATATTCATTTCAGTTGAAGCCTTGAGAGAATATTTAAATACCTTTAAATGAATATCCTAGTTTATAAGTGTATTAAAATAGGAAAACTCACTATTCTGAGCATCCACATCAGAGTTGAATGAGCAGTGGAGTATAAAGTTGTGTAGTGGTGAGGAGGTGTGCCGTCATCGTCCCACGTCTCATAGCGTTCTGCATAAAATGCTGCCCGCTTTGGATTCAGTGCACCGATTGGCTAGAAGGTTGGATTGGTTTAAATCAGTGATGAAAAAGGGAAGTTTTACCTCACATTATTCCTTAAAACAGTCTGAGAACATGAAAGCAGATGAGTTTTAACTCATGAGAACCATCAGTGATATCAGACAGGTCATTTGGTGGGAATGTGAGGACACACTCCTACCGAGCTTTCGTATATTATGGACGGTACTGCTTTGAATTTCGCCACTGATTTTAGTATATATAAAACATAGCACTGAGCAGAAAACATGCAATTTACAGAAGAAAAAGTGCATAAAGTGTTGTGTGGTTGAGTGCTCGAACCTTGGAAAGGTCTCTGAAGTTGCCTGGCAGAGTGAGATCGAGCTCCTCTGAATCATAGTTAGTCAGGACCCAGGGGAAGACAGGGTACTGGTTCAGATCATTATAGGTCCTCCCTGCAGGGACAAAGGTTAAAACACAAATATAATATGTAAGTTTAAAGATGGTTTCACATTGTGACAACATGCTTAGTGATTGTTTTTGTCTTGCATTGGACACTAAGAAACTAAAGCCCTGTTTCCACTGAGCAGTTCGGTCCAGGCTGGGTCCAGGTGAGGGTTCCCACTGCAAGTCGGGCCGCCACTGGGCATGCAGGGTTTAGACCAAATGCCTAGCGTGGCGTCATACTAGTGCCATGACAACAAACTTGATGCTACAAACAACAATGGAGGCCAGCTCGTTTTTGTTCTACTTGGCTTTTGGTTCTTTGATCAATACATGCCACATTGTAGGATGAGACCCTACTGTTACACTTTCATATGTCCAACTAAACCATGAACTGATTGGCACATTGTGTATGTTTGACGCTTGCTTTTTGTCATGGGCAGTGACATTTTTCTATCCGCCAATCAATAGATTTTGTTGTTAGATGGCAGGTGCTCCACCGGAAACGTACAGTACCATTGTCCTGTGGTCCTACAACTGAAGGGGGTCCATAAATGGTGCGTTACAGTTTGGTTGTATGGGCCCCTTTTATAATGGAAACACACAAAGTAGCGTACCAGACCACACCGGCCCGAACCGAACCGCTCAGTGGAAACGGGGCATAACAGTGCTGCATATAAACGATTTCAAAAGAACACTTTCATTAAACGAGTCCGTTTTCATGAACGTTGAACTGAGCAAAACGAATTAAAACTTCAAAGATCATGTGAGGTCCAACAATGATCACTGCCAACACTACGTTACCCATGATGCACTCTGCACTCAAGCATTACAAGTCAGGAACACTTCAGTGCAGTCCTGCTCTAAAATGGCAAGTGCAGATGCGGTGTGCCCGTCAGACACCTTCGTCTGCTTATGATTATTTACCGGAATATTACCTTCTTTCTAAAAAAAAAGAAAGTAACATTTCTGTGCAAATTATGTCTGCTTTCACCCAAAATACAAGCCAGAATGTCATTTTTTTTTAAACTTCTAATTTTAAAAGACATGCTGAAGCATTTGTATAGTGTGAGAAGATAATTTTGCAGCATTTTCTTTCTCTTGCTTTAAAGTTAGGGAAGAGATACACTAATAATATCTGTTTAACAGAAATTAACTGTGTTTGTTGTCCTTTGTCCACACATCAGTTCCACATGCATATTTATTTTGTGGGACAGAATTTAAGGTCAAGTATAATTAATTTCATCTTGAGACACAACACTTTAATTTCTCTCAAATCTAGTCTTTCACTCACACTTCTAACTTAAAAAAACTTAAATGAACTGAACTTTGAACCAAGAACTTCATGAGAAGCACGAACTTGCAAAACACTGTTAACTGATAGGACAATATTCTTTTAGGCTATAGTGAGTTTGACATTAAACATTTGATTAAAGCAGCTTCATGCAAAAATGTCTGAATGAAGCCAACTTAACAGATTTCACCATGCTATGAAAAAACATTTCAAAACAAATATTTCCTTGTTTAACTTAACAGAAATGTAATACGTGTATGTGAAAACATTCATGTTTACTACATTTATTTCTCAACACGTTACTTAACATACTGCTTAAGTTCTATTTTTTTCATATTTATATCAATAATATATTTTTTCTCAAAAAAGGGCATTTAATTATATCACATTACACAATATTATGTTAATTCTGTTTCTTGTCTTTAGTCTTGTGTTGACTTTTTTTCCCAATATATTGTACAGATGGGTAGAGGCATGTTTTGTTTTTTGATAACAAATTGAAGAAAAAAAAAATCATTCACATTAGTATTGAGACCCTTTTCTTAGCAAACATGGTTTTCTTTAAGTCTGTTTCTCCCCATTCTCCTTTTCTGAAATGTTCAGAAACCATCACCATGTTTTATCATAGGGATTGTACTAATGAGGTGATGTTTAGTGCATCCACACTCTGCTGTGAATTTTGGCCCGATGTTTCAGAGGGTTTTGCTTCTAATGTTCTGACCCATTTAGATGCCTTTGAGTAAATTCCCAGCAAACCATAAAGTGTCTGATTGGAGAGGATTACACTGATTGTTGTCCTTCTGTACAGTTCTCAAGTCTCCACAAAAGAACTGCAGATCTCATTTAAATTATCAGTGCACTGTTGGTCAGCTGTGTGTCCGTGAGCACAGCGTTTGGCTGGACAGCCAGATCCAGGAAGTCTGCAGGTGGTTCCAATTAGATTAGATTAGATTAAACTTTATTGATCCCACGGACGGGGAAATTCACTTATTACAGCAGCAAAGCAGAAAAAGTGAAAAAAGAAAGAATAAATAGATAAACTTAAGAATTAAATATAACAGAATAAACATAAAAAACAATAACAGAATAAGGTGACGGTATAAATGACTGTGTAAACAGTGTAAACAGAGTACAACACGACAGCCTGATTCAGGTGTTACAGATTGTTGTAGAGTCTGACAGCAGTTGGGATGAAGGACCTGCGGAGCCTCTCTTTCTTGCACCCTGGGTGTAACAGTCTGCTGCTAAAAGCTCTTTAAAAAATGTAATACCTTATATATAAAGTTGTGCATCTTTTGCCACCCGATGACTTAGATTAGACACAAGTGATCTCCCTTTAAGATGCAAAAGTACTAAGATAAGAAATGAGTGTAGTGATGTGAATTCCTGTACAAACGTAATATTTTACTTTTTTCATATTTCAGAAATGAACTAAATGCTGCAGAAGCCTGATTTTTTTTATCGTAGTGAACTATGTGTAGATCGATGGATGAAAGACAAATCTAAGACAACAAAATGTGGAAAACTTTCAAAGGGTCTAAAAACTTTCTAAATCCCTTTCAGCTGAAAGGAATTTACTTTATCTCATATATTTCATTTTCTGTCTCTAGTCTTTTCAATAACGTGTTTATAGATTGGGAACACAGACAAAGACTAATCAGATAAGGCTGCACCTTATCACTCTGAGCTATTTTTTAACAACACTGCACCAGATAAACAGGTCAAGGCAACGGAATAAGGTCACACTATTTAAATCCTCAGAGCAATAAATAAAAAATGTCAACATCACACAGCAGAAAGAGTTCAACTGAGACAAAGTCTTTATCGTTTTATCCAATTCGAATGTTTGGACTAAGAACAAGAGAAAGAACTTTGAGCAGTGGGCTCTTATAATTTGATTTTACCTGCAATAGTGTTAAGAAACATGAGGTACTCAAAGTTGGAGATCTCTCTCCTCTGCCAACGCTGCGTCATGTTGGATGACTTGAAGAGCTGACGAGGGGTGGCCAAGGAAATACGCCTGAAACGCAAACACACACATCTAATTATTTTTCCTTTTTTTTTATGTTTTTCCTGTTTTAAGACAGAAAGGAAAAACTTGACTTGTACAGACCTGGCTTGTGGCAATCCATAACTCGTTCCCACCCCCACCCGTGGGAGGCTGTAGACTACCCTTTTAACAGTGGCCTGGTCGGGGAAGTTAAACATCACAGATGCTGGAGACGGGATGAGACAAGACAGAGTCAACATGTCAAGAATATAAAGCCACAGCCAATCTCACACCTAATCCTCAGTTTGTACTAAATAAGAAGTCTTTCTATGTAGTGGAGTCATTTTATATCAGTAAGTTCAGAAAACAAGCTCTGCAGACTCACTTCTGTTGGCCATGAAAACTTCCAATCCAGTATTCTGCAGGAGGAAACGTCTGGAGAACACAGCTCGGATCTCACTGAACATCCATTTGCCATGCAACCCCTCTGTGTAAGCCAGAACCTGATGAACAAAATTAAAAACAAAACAATTTCTTTTTCTTTAGCTAAATGACACAAGCACAAATCTGTCTTGCATAGTCTTTTTTTCTCTTTTGTTTTTCTGCACATTGATTGGAAATAAAGATAATTTGCTCTCACTTTAGCATCTGTCTTTTTGAAAGTGGGATCCTCCTCATCGACCTCAAAGTAGATCTCAGTTGTGGTGATGGACAGAGTGCCTCGAGCCACCACCACTGGAGCTACCAACTGAGCTGGAGTACTCAGAACCACAGGACCTGGGGAAGCAAACAAATAACTCAGGCATCAGTACATGAGCTATTCCTAACACTGACTGAACCCAAATTGCTATGCAGAGAAGTAAAAAGCACCACACAAATGTTGGTATTGATCATTTCTTTGCATCTTCCACTTTGCCTGCTGCTGCGATCGAACAATCAGGCTGAAAGTCGGCAAGGATCCATTAGATGACATAATTTTTTATTTGAATCAGAATCGGTTTTTAGTAAATGATCACTTCATCGTGGTGAGTCTGATAAATCAGCTGGTTTGTTAGTGCAGCTGTAAAGGAAACTTTCAAATGCCCAACTTGCCTTTGGAGGTAAAAAGTCTTGGACGGAAACGTACTAAAAAGAAGAGTCATAAACAGTTTACCGTTCAGCAGGGATAAAACCGTGGTGGCTGTTTGTGTATTGATTTGTTTGCAGCTTACCAGCAAGATTATCTATCTCTTTTTCCTGCAGCAGACTAACAGCATCATCGTCCCCCTCCAGCATCAACTCTGCCTCCGGGTTCTGGGTGACCACCGACTGACTGCGGAAATTCTTCTTTGACTTCACTCCCTCCTCCTCCTCCTCTGTACCTGTTAGAGTGTGTTTTCAAGAGTGTTTAAGAGTGGGTGCCAAAAGTAGCTATAGAGTACAATCTTTTTATATGAGTAAGCCGTACTGACTGTAGTCATCTAGAGCTTTGAGTGACACATCAGCATGAGTGGAGCCAAAAGCATTTCGCACAAATCTCCGTCTCCTCCTCAGGTCGTCCTCCCAGTAGTCCAGGCGCCAGAAGTCATGTAGCTGGCTGATGACAGAAAACGGGGAGGGGCAGACATGAAGAGTTTCTGTGGTAGGTAGCAGCAAAGGTGTGCATTTGGGAATAATTTGGAGGTAAAAGTTAAGGATTAGGCTCTATG
The DNA here is from genome assembly GCF_017639745.1 of Melanotaenia boesemani. Taxonomy (NCBI): domain Eukaryota; kingdom Metazoa; phylum Chordata; class Actinopteri; order Atheriniformes; family Melanotaeniidae; genus Melanotaenia; species Melanotaenia boesemani. Next base: position 12,108,781 of record NC_055696.1, read on the forward strand.
TGAAATTTACTGTGTAACTTCATAAACTTAATTCCCTTCATTCACTATTGGACTATAGAGAGTCTTTGACTGTGGGAGCTTTTCCAACTCTACAAATACCACTAATTAACTTTAGTCTAGAGAAACTCAAAAAATGTATGCATAAAAAAAATGTACGAATAAAAATTTTAATGGAAAAAATGATAAAAAAGTAAAGCTTAGCCCTAAATCATGCAAGAGTGAGTGGAAGTCTTCCGTAAGCAATACAAATTTAAAATTATTCAGGGCTAAAGAACTTCAGATGTAAAATTAAATTAAATCTTCTTTTATGTGACAAGGCATCGAGAGAAAACAAAGCTCTCCATGCTTATTCCAGTAAAAATGCAGATGAATCGAGTGTCTCTCCGCTTCAGGACAGAAAGCTTTCAACAGACAAAAAAGGAGGACAAATCCAGTCCCAGCCTGTAGCTGCACAAACAGAATACAGCATCTTTGCTAAAGCATAAAATAAACTATCTATCCTAATTGGACACATGTCGAGGTAAACAATTTACTCCATCAGCAGTGACAGTGAGGAAGACAGGCTTCAGATGCTGCCTGTCTTCCAGTTCTATCACATCATTATAGTAGCTGTGAGCCTGGAGGCAGATCAGGACGTCATCATAGATCTAATGAGTGGATGTAAATGTGTTAAATGAGGACATCAGTCTTATACAACTATCAGCCAGCATCAGTGTTTGAAGTCAGTTCTGTTTGGTCTGTGGTTCATGAACAGTGAGATGAGGTTTGACTGAAAATGTTTGCTTTTTGTTGGTTTATTGAATAATTCATTATCTAAAAAGAAAAAAATCAAGGCGCACAGATTCATCTTACAATGCCGTTGCCTTGTAGAGCAACAGCAACCTAAAAATGTGTCACAGGGTATAATTTAACACGTCCTCACCTCTGTGACATTGTCCCCCATGCTCCGTGCTTATTGGTCAGGATGTTGAGGATCTTCTGTTTCAGCTGGTTGGCAGTCACATGATCTCTGTGCTTCGCTGCACTGATGAGGTGATCACACATTTTCTCCTCCTCTCTCCGGTCTGCAGCGTACTGGACGCAGTTAGACTGAGGGACCAGAGGTAAAGAATTTAGTACAGAACAGAAACAATGAGAAACAAATTACCATGGTGTTAGACATGAGCAGGAAAAAAATATCTAATTTCCAGATATATAAATAAAGAAATTCAAAAGATAAATTACTTGTGGTAATTAGGAAACTATGTCACCATAAGTTAGCTTGTCCTTTACAAGTGAACTAAGTTATTTTGTGTAGATGGAATAAACTAACAGAGTGTGCATTTGTGTGTTGCAGCTAATAAATACAAAATGCATAAAATGAGCCAGAGGAGCAGAAAGAATGTAATGCAGATGCTTAAAGATCAGAGCTTCAACATAACAGGAAACAAAACTGGATGGAGACAGTCGCTTTTTTTATGAATGCACCTATATGTCATGAGTATTTCCTGCAGGTTAAGAACTTGCTAGAAGCTGTGGGTGCTCCTTCTACAATTACCAGAGTTCTTAAGATGCCTCAAATTCAGACAACTGGTTACAAAAGTTAACAAATAAATTTTTAGTCATACATCCAAGGGGCTTCATACTGTGACTCAAAATGAACTTCCTCAGGTACTCAAGGAAATATCACACGTCTGAAGTGTAAAGAATAAAATACTGTGAAGAAAAATAAGGAGGCAGAAAAACATACAGAGATTCCTGCATTTGATAATAAAACTCAGAGGAGCCCCTGTCCTTGCTTTTATAAAAAGTCATTATCAGTCAAGCCCACTTTATCAAATCAACCTTGAAATAGTTGTATTTGTATTGGTTCACTATTTATTTTTTTTTTATTAAAATACAGTTTTTTCTCTTTTTTCTATTCCGGAAGACTAATTCAGGAATACTTCCAGGAATAGGAAAGCTTGTTTTTGAGAATCCTGAACTTACAGATTACCATGAAGATCAACTGAACATCCAGATCGGTCTCAGGTTCAGGTGCAGGAGCTTTGCTATTTTTTGTTTTCTCTTTTTGTCTATTTCTCTTTCAGATAGTGTCCATTTGTTTTTCTTTAGGCCTGACTATTCTTCTTTTTCTACCACTTGTTTTTTTAAAGACACATTGAACACCATTCTAAAATATGTTTTTAATTAATAGCTCTTGGAATCTCATTGTTGTTGCAAAAGTAATACTTTTTGAGAGATGAACGGTTTTATCTTTGGTATTTTTAGATGCTACAAAATGATGCATCTTTATGACAGGCTGCTGGTAACAAAGATACAATTAGTTCTTCTTAAAGTAGAACTACACAGCCTTCTGACTTCAAAACTCTATTACTGACTTGTTTTGATGGCACACTGACATTTATCTTCTAGATTCCTGGAGCCGTCGTTGCTCAGCAGTGTTCCAAGGTTGAGAAATAGCACCTTACAACTTTATGACAGAATTTCAACAGTATATCAACACAATGGCCATTTTAAACACACACCATAGGCAGAGCAAGAGATAAGATTAGACTCAACATAGGACTTTTTTAATGCTTGAATGATTTACAATCTTGATAATCACCGAACATTAAAGTACAGCCACTTCACAAGATATACAAACAGCAACAGGACAGGCAGAAGTGGCAGCCTGTGTGTTTACCTCAAATTCAGCATGTTTGTGCACATCCTCAGCCCTCTGTCTGTTCAGGATGAACTCTGCTTCATTGGCAACACGCACTATATGATCCTTCATGGCATGGCACAGCAGCCTGGTAAAGGAGTGAGAAATACAGGTGACAGAAGGGGAAAAGATACAGGTATTGTTTTTTATTTAGAGAAAACTGTAATTCACAACAGAATGAGTTGTAATCAGTCTGGTTCGGCTGAGTGTGGATGTAGAAGTACACACTGCATGACATCTGCTTCCATGAGAATTAAAGTTGTGATACTTGCACAAAAGCGCATCAGACACATATCAGTTTTAAACTTTACTGCATTTTAATGATCCAGCTTCCTGCTGAACATGCATATCCCCATGCACTTATCCTGGCAAGGCTCTCATTAGATTTTCATTACATCTAGTCATCATGAAGCACTGATAGCATGTGTTAATATGTGAATCACAAGGACTTGTGTGGAGTGATAATCATTCCGTGTGATGGATTACCTTCCCTCATTGATGAGCTCAATGAAGGCCAGTCCAGCGTTCTTCTGAATGGAGTTCTGCCACTCCTGAGTGCAGAAAATACATCAAAATGAATCACTGCTGGGTGTAGAACTGGATTGTGTTGCTTCAAAAAAATATCAGTCCATGTTGTTTTACATTAAAGTAGCATTTCTGTAAATCTAATTTAGAGTATGTAGATGGAAATATTTTTTTTCCTTGATGGCCTGATTTATGAATCTTTGATAGGAAATCAACAAACAAACCCCTTTAAATCCAACCAGGGTCAGCATTATGTGTGCTGTTACCAGAGCCACGCTTCACTGTAATCACTGTTACATCATCAAAGACTGCCTGACAGAGCCAAGCAGGATGCTGTGAATAATCAGCCTATCAACATGTAAGAAGCCTGAAATTTTACAAAAGCTTCATTCAAAGAAAAAAAGTTGAGCTCCATCAATGTAAACACTAGAACAAAACAGCTGCATATAAAGATGAAGAAGCGACTTAGAGATTTCAAAGTGTCATTGAAAATGCATCCATCCAAGCTTCAGTCAGTATTTGTGCATATGGGAGCAGAGACTTCCGAGCAGGATAAGAGTGTTGCTGAAAGCTTAAAACTATCAGCGCTCCATTAGCTCCTCCGGCTCTTAGGGCTATCTCCTGTTACACCCCCCACCATCCAGAGGATCGATTTCTGGGCTTGAGCACGCTCTCTTGGGCCTCTAATGGCAGACAAGGCCGGAGTCAGTGGTAATACTATACATGCTGACGAGCAGCCGCCCAGAACAGTGGAGGGGAGACAAAAGGAAAAGGACCAGTAGGAGGAGAGGGCAGAGGGAGGAATGGAAGAAGATGAAAGCAGCTGCTTCAGAAACATTGAGTTAAAATTGGCCAAAAAAGAAGTGCCTGATAATGCGGCTGGTGATGGAGCAGGAACAAAGGAGGGAAGACGGCAGAAATACAGTGACAGAGTTGCAGAAAATGAGGAAGAGAAAAGGAACAAAAAGTAAAGGGCGACTTCAACAACAAGAGCTCTTATGAGGCACAATCCAAGAAAACAGAGAGAAGGTGGGAAAAAGACTCCATAACTTCATATAAACTGCTCACCCGCAACATCTGAGGAAAGCTAATGCAATGGTGAGTGTCAACCCAGTCTTTTGAGTATTATTTATTAAAATCAAAACATTGGCTTTAACTTTAAATAAGGGAAATCAAACAGATAAACTTTCATATTAATGAAACTGTAGGGGTTTTGTGATTTAACTTAGTTTTTTTTTATTATTATTAAAGTAAAGTTTGGTAAATAGAAAAGCAAATAGTGTGTTTTTAAAAGTGTGTTTTTGGCTTTGATATTGGAGAGAAGAAACTATGATGTAATGATCCATATAAGCTGATATTATATTACATCTGCAATGCGCTCATTACAGAGTCAGCCCTGCTTTACAAAGTAGATCAATAACTCCACAGCTTCTTGAGTGTGCTAACTTTACATATCAAAATAGCCCTTAAAAAAACTCTCATAACTTATTAGACAAGTAAAAACCTGAACAGGATTTTTCAGGCTTAGAGTAAATGGATCGAAAGTGTGAGGGCAGTACAAGGGGAGACAGAGAGGAGAAGGGATGGGTCACCAACCTGAGAACAGAGCAGCATTACGAGCTCCACCACAGACGTGCTGGACTTCATACACACCAGACCTGCAGTACAGACAAAAAACAGCACAGTCAGGAGCCTCTCTTTCCTCCCACATCACAGCAAGACACAAAAATATCATCAAAGAAGTTACTGAAGTGTACAGTCATCATAGTCAAATTCATAAAAAAGCATGCCACAGGGAAGACAAGAACAAACAGTAAAGAAAGAGGAGAAAGGGGGAGGAAGAGGAGGAAGGTGAGCAAGAAGAGAGGAGAAATCAACACTGAGACAGTGGATCACAAAAACAGGACACCAGGAAGCAGGTGGGGAACCAGGAACACATTTAGGACCAACTATAATCCAAGTTAATCTAAAACTGATCATAATCTGATCTAAAATCACCAACATGCCTGTCTAGCTGGTTTTTAAAAGGTGCATGATACTGACTTCATACCTGTTTGACGAATGAGTGAAGCAGCCAGCTCAAAGACACCCAGTCATTCTCACACAGCGACACATCCACTCCACTCATTTCTTCCCCTCTCAGTCTTTCTCACACACACACACATCGCAGTGAGGGACAGTGAATGAGGAGACTCCACAGAGAGAGACGCCAGTTAGAGAAAAAGGAGCCGTGTACAGCACCTGTACCTTCAATGAGCAGTTCCTGCCCATGGCTACCCAGCAGTGTCCTTGACAAGAAAGGAGCAAAATCCACAAAAATCTCTCTCAACAGGGGGGCCACTTTCTCCAGAGCACGCTCCAGCTTGGTTGTGATGCTGTGGTGGAAGCAAGGGAAAAAAAGGACAAGGAATTAGGAGAAAGGACTGACAAAATTGAGAAACATACAGATGAGGGTAAAAACTCAAGAGGATTTACAGTATGCAAGAAAGAGAGCAAGAAAAACATGCATGGAAAAAAAATGATCAGGGACAGGTTTGAACAAGGAAGGAAGCATTGAGCACAGCAATATAGCTGAAAGAAATAGAAATAGATGTGAAATGGACACACAGGATATAAAAAAGTACAGAATGGAGCAGAATAATGGTTTGATATGGTAGCAGTATGTCTGGGTTACGACTGGCAAAAAATGCTGATGGTTCTGTAGTTTAGCAGCTAATCATAACTAAACTGTGGAATGAGTGAAGCGAGAGCACTGACAACTAAATCTAGAAAATTTTCCTTTACTAAATGGAAATATTGCATCCTGTAGTGCACCTTGACTTGCCTTTTAAAATGCTTTCTTACATTTCTATGATCATGTGTAGATCATGTAAATGGTGATATACTAAAGCGCTGGTGATCCATCTTTCCAGTCTCATATCTTTTTTCTCTCATGTGTTTATAAATCTTTTGTCTTGACTGTCCTTTAAAAAAAAAACAATATATGCAGTTGCGAAAAAGAAATTTCAACCTTTTTTGTACAAGAACTTGATGAGAAATCATGTGATTGGTAGCAGGTCTTAAAATCGGGTAAATATAACCTCATAAACAACAATATATGATATATTATAACATGTTATTATTTATTTAATAAAAAAAAAACAAGCTAGCATGCAGAAGAAAGGTGAAAAACCAATTACTCGCCATGATTAAATAGCTTGGAGAACCACCCTTTGCAACAATAACTGCAAATAACTGTTTTCTGCATGTTCATTAAGGTTTAAAGGTGCTTGTTTTTTAACAGCTCTTTTGAGGTCTGGACATGGACTATCTTTTAGATATTTGATATCTACAAACTTAGAAATGAAGGAGGTTGTATTTTCTTTTTCACATCACTGTACATATTGCCGCTACTAGATGTAAATGCCTCTTTTTAAAGGGACAAAAACACAATATGACTTACACAATTCTATACAAGGGAAAACCTGAGCATGGATATTAAATTATACGTTTGTATTTCTGTCAACAGATCCCCCTCAATGTTACACTACAACTTCACAGTCAAGACTTTCACCCGAAAGATTAAAAATCTTTTATATATTTATTTAAAAATGAAAAAAGGGAAAGATTGTTTTAAATGGATCACCAGAATTTCCTTTTGTACAAACCCAGGCAGGAATTTCCAGCAAAGCAGATTAAAGTATGAAGCCATGATGGAAGTGAATCCCATATTCTTGGCCTCGTGAGCATATAATTTCTGATAATGTCACTTGTGTTATCAGTTTTAGCTGTTTTTAACCTGCTAACAGTATCAAATGAGTGACATTTGCAAAAGCTGCATCAAGAGTTGAAACAAAGCAGTGAAACAGCTCTTTGGGTTAGTGTGAAAAAACATCAATGCAAAAAGTGATAAAGTTAAATGTGCTTTTGCAAAGGTAAAAATATGAGCTATTTCTTGCCGAAGCATAAAGCTCTGTCCTTTCTTGCATGGCATACTGGGAAAATTTAGAAATTGCTGGGCATAGCAGAGTGTATGGTTGGGGTGGGGCAGAGGGAGGGGCGTGGGGACAGAACGAGTATCTCCTTGCCTAAAACACTGTCCTGCATCTCGGGGAGCTGCCTGGAAGCCTGCCAGAGAGCTAAAAGACTTGAGCTCAGGGGGCGTCTGACCGCTGCGCAGCGCACACTGCGCCACCTCACAATAGGCACTGCAATACAAACCACACACACACACACACACATACAAAAACACACAAACAGACATGCACACAGATTAAGAAATACATGTGCACATCTGCGCCCACACACTCAAATGTGTGTGAACCTTCAGAACATAATTCATCTGCTAACATTAACAGAAATATTACAGTCCAAGTTGCTCTAAAATTTAAATGATTTTTTTCTATAAGGCTTTTATTTTATAAGAGCTTGAAGCTTACAGATCATCCTTTATTCTAAGTGTTTCCTACACAACGTGCAAACTAAAACTTAACACAGATTTATGTCAATGACAATTCTATTTAAATGTTCTCTGAAATACATCAAAACTGCTGAGCTTAAGCTAAGTGTAAGAGCTGCTGGTGGAGCATTTTCCTACTAAACAGTTCATGTAAATTAAGACATTAAAACAGAATCGCCATGTCAGTGATGAAGAGTACCATAGCGTTGACTGAGTGAAATGTGTCAGTGGTATGTGTGCATGACAGCATAAAATACGTTTGGCAAAAAGACTCTTAATATTAGTCAATATCTAGCCTGGTAGTCAGATGACTTGGTGAGCTCATGTTTCATTTCCTCTGGCAGATGGCATCTGGTCTTCCACCTACTCAAACAGATTCAGCTTAGTCTGTACTGCTGCAACCTCAACTATTTGCCTAATATGGGACTAGTTTGTTACCACCATATCAGAAAAAAATATGAAAAAATACTACTTACAATGTAGTTAAATGGATTTCTCAGTCTGAATCAGGTAGTTTTATATTTCTAGTTATTTGCCACCTACAGCTCACAGATCCTGGATGTAGCAAATGACGTCACCCACTGAAGCATCGAGTTCAGCATCTTGGTGGCTGCTATTGAGCTCCAAGTCGTGGATCACTATATAATTTTATCATGTTTTTTAGTCTATTTGAAGCCATCATTTGTTAAATGATGATAATGGAAAATTAAACAAGCCTTCAAACTTGTGATTAAGACCACAAACCGACAGAGAAATATTTAAGGTAACAGATTCAAAGAGAAATGGGGTAATTTTATTAGATTTCCTTAAAGGATAACATCTTTTTTTTTTAAGTACTGTTTACACGGCATGCAGTGATACCTCAGAACTAGCTTAATTCTTCCACCCAGGAAGTTGGACTATTACACACACACTATAGTGAAACTATCAAATCAGATTATGTGGCTGGCTGTTTTACCCTGACACATTTCTTTATATCTCCAAGAATCCTTCAACAATTACTGTGAGTAAATGTTGGTATTACAAGAAGCATGTAGGTGCACCCCAGATGCTCGCAGTTATTCCAGAGAAAAGCTCTCCTAACTAACTTTTTTATCATTAAAGTCTGTGGGAGTTAACTATTAACTAGTCTTCGGGGAAGATGAAGGGACGGGAATGATATGAAAAAATAGAGACAGGCACACATGAAACCAGACAAATCAACATGAAAAGAAATCCAAAAGGAGGAAAAGAAATAGTGGGAGGAAACTGAGTGACTGAAGAGCTTTGTGGTGGAGAGAACACACACCTCATATTCTCCATGGTGTCCTCTGGCATGGGGGCCACTGTCTGCACTGCTGGCAAATTCTTACTAGTTGCACCATTAACAAATGACGAAGAGGAGGAGGAAGATGAGGAGGCAGAGTCTGTGGCACCTACATAGGGCAAAAAGAAAGGAAGGAACGTAATAAAAAATAATTTGTTAAACATGAGTGAAGCGTGGCCATAATTAGCATGAAGAAACATTAATGCTGCTCACAAATTTGGGTAGTATTTCACTGGAGTTGCTCATCTTCTGGTAATGGTTTGTGAAAATAGCTTTGCAGTCAATATAGTGAATCCATTTCAGGGAACAAAACCCATCCTTGTCTAATATGCATCTATAATACGGCAGAATATGTCCGACATGTTGGAAGACTTAAATACAAATCTTTTATTCCACAATGGATCTGCTGAGCATGATGTTGTACCCATCTGTATTTCAGCTGATGTGTATTTCAATCTCATCTCATCATCTCTTGTTAACTTTTTAAATTTATTATCCCCTTTTTCTGTAGCGAGTATCAAATATGAACCTGCTGACAAGTACAATTGTTTCTAGAACAGGAGAGCTTGCATGGGATATCATACATCTGCTGGGCTGTCTGAAGCCTCATTCACCTAGTAATAGGACTAAAAGAAATCCTACAAGGATTTATTGGTTTGTTTCTATTCTATTTTTCTCAAAACACAGCCAAGTTAAACATCAAAGACTCTGGGAACATGACAAGAAATTCAGTCTGGCTTTACTGAGCAGCCTTTGGGTTGTTGGCATGCTGCAGGTGCGTCTCTCCGCTGTGTCTCATTAAACTCATACTGAGCAGAGGCAATACAAAGTAATAATATCGAAAGATACAGCATTAAAACCGTTATTACAAAACATAGGCCTGAGGAGGTACATATTTCTAGCTGCACCATCTCTGGCTTATCTCCTACCTGTAGTGTTGATCATGCTCTTGGGTGTTGCTGTTGCGGCAGCAAAGATGTTGGGGGTGCTGCCTGCAGTGGCTGATCCACTGGTGGTGGGAGTGCCAACAGTGTTGACTGACAGGCTGCCAGGTGGTGGCTTTTTCACTGGGACCACAACACTCCTGTACAAGATGAGACACAAGGCATCGCGTAAACCGACACATTGCTGTGATAGCAAACCTTCTGCTGGCCTGTGCCTGAAGTGTGTGCCAACATGGACAGACAGTTGATTTCAGCTGCCACTGAGATCACAACATCAGATGGACTAACATGTCTACTGTTGGTGTCTGGTACCATAGCAATATAAAGAGCATGTGTCAATCACCAGTTTAACCTTCTGAAGACATTTATTATCTGTAGTACATGCAAAGTGTTTTTTTAATGGATTTTTAAAAACAGAACACCGATACTGTGACAGGTCTCAGATAGTAGTTTCTCCAACATTACAAGAGCTCCTCCCAAAATGAGCTTTGCTGCTTCTAAATCAGCTGACAACATCAGAGAGCTAGAAGGATATTTTCAGATTTGGAAGCAGCTGGAAATTTCAGCATCAAAGGAGGGACCACATACTGCCACTGCTTTGTGTAGAGAGATCAGTTTTAATAAAGATTTATAAGTATATCTCCCCCCACGAAATGTCTGTTTGTTTGCTGATTATATCTATATGAGTACAACTACATGCAGGACAGTACCTTATTATTTCTGTCTACAACATACACTTTGAAATGTAACTCTTATTCCCTGCATTTATTTTCAATTATATAAAAAGAAAATATATACAGTAGAAAATAAGGAAAAAAGACTTTAATAAACTAAGATGCAATTAAATAAATAAATGATTGTTAGAATATTATTTTTAGTGGTATATTTGTAATTTATATGAGCAGATAAAATAGATGTGTCAAGACTGTCTGGCCTGTGGAGACAAATTTGATATATGTTGTGGATACCTTGGATATTGATGGATAAGAAGTATCCGTGATCAATTATGCATACCGTCCTCAATCAATAACTTGGCTTTCAGAATCTGTGACTAGAGGGATCAAGAGGACTAATTGATGAACAGAAGACTCTGGCACGTTATCACTCATTGGAAAGTCTGTGTGGGTGAGAGGCAAAAATCTAAACCTCTTTGTAGACTTTGTTTACTGAGCAATGATGCTTCTATTGCTAATCGCTGAAATGTGAAGTTTCAAGTTGGATATATTTGTTTTTCTCAAATGTACTGTGCAAAGGAAGTGTAAAAATGTAATAGTAACCTTTTGAGATGAATACAGATTTTTATGTTTTTCTTATATGTGCATTATCGGGGTTTAAAATAAGGCTGAATATGGATGAAATAAATAATTCCATCCATGGGTTTTGTACAAAGGCCACAGTTTGTGTTTGAATACTAGACAAATGAACAATCCCTGGACATAGTTTTTCTATAAATGATGTATAATAACAGGTGTCTGCATTAGTATTGGCTGAAAACATTGATTCTCTGATGGATGTGTAAGGCTGTGCTGACTGCTGTATCTGGTTATTTTAATGCACTTTGTAGGTCAAGCAGCTAAAGGAGTGACCTGTCAAAGGAGTGGAACTGCATGGGCAGCATTGGGTGTGTCTTTAAGGCAGGGTCTGGATGGTATGGTGTTGGTCCAGACTCCTGTCCCAACTCTGCACCATCGATGGGAGCTGCCACCAAGCTCTTCAGGATTTCCTGCATTTAAGAGAGAACAACAAATCTGGTGATCTGAATGTTATGACACATTTGGAAAGAAAAACGCTTCAGATAGAAAAAAAAAACGAACTTAATACTTTCTATAAGTAGCAAATTATGAATAAAATGTTTGCACGTTTAATGGGAGAAAACTTCACTAATCAAAGCATATGGAAAGATCTTGACCTTATCTTAAATGATTATTTACAAAAAAAAAAATAGTGCTCAAGGATGCATGTGACCTTAACAATATAGTGAAATTTGAAATACGTTTCTTGACTGGACTGATCCAAAATGAGCATTTCTATGACTAGAATGAGCACAGTAAAACATATTGTATAGCAGATGCTCCCTGAAGATTGATTTTAATTTATATCTTGAACATCACCCACCTTAACATTAATGCCTTTGTTTGTTTGACTGATGCTAGAGATGGATGAAGGTGGGGCTTGGCTGGAGTTGGGGGTGGAACTGGGATTGTGGGGAGAATCTAGTAGGCTCTCCTGCGACCTCCGAACATCTGACAGGCTGCACAAAAGATCTGTGCCTCCTCCCCCACTTCCACCTCCTATGCCTCCCCCTCCTCCTCCAATGTCTCTATCTCTGTCTCTGTCTGTCTCTCTCCCCACTAGACCTAAACCAAGTCCCAGACCCATCTCTGAGCCATTAAGGGATCCAGCCACGTGACCCTCTTCTCCGATGCCTGAGTCTGTATGCGGGAGGCCAGCCCGGGGAGAGTCATCCACCGGGGTGGGAGTCTGTTTGTCCCGATCAGAGAAAGCAGAGGATGGATGTTCTGGAGCCAAGAAGAAATAATTAAGGGTTAAAAAGGTTATCAAAAGATATCAAAATGGTTATTTTTTTAAGATATATAAACAATGGTATAATTACACAAATATATTCTCTGTGTCAAGAAATGTTACATTATTTTTTAATACTGAGTTTTTTCTGTATCCTCTTCCTGTGTAATATTGTTTTTATGGTCCCCTTTTCTCTGCTCCAAAGGTTTCATATAGTTGACAAATGTATTCTTGTTCGCCTGGAAGCTGGACTCTCTAAACCAACATTACAATGATGAGTCACTGCTGAGCAATCCAAGCTAACCTCTGAGATAGACAATACTGCAGCAAAAAGAAAAACAAGATTCACCTGTGCTGGTTGGGGAGTTAATCTCATGGCGGATGCTTCTTCCCGATAGGCTTGTAGACCTGCCAATCTCTCGCTGAGGTTCCAAAATATCTCGGTACTTAGACACCATGAGAACTGAGATAAAGTAAACGACTGCCAGGGCTAGAAACTGAGCCTGCTTACTGTCATCCTACAGCAAGACAACACAAGCACAAAAACACATTATGTAAATAATGTCTCTCTCTCTCTCTGTATATATATATATATATATATATATATATACAATTTTTTTGTATTATATATATAAGCAAACAAATACCATATACCCTAAAAATACAGAAATGCACACACTTACCACATCTCTGAAAACCACAGCTCGAAGACGATTGATGTCTACATCCTGCAAGAGTCTGTCTGGATCCTGCTAATAATAGAATATAAAATATCAAATGTGGTGTGTCATACATAATGCATGTTTCTGTTTCAGGTTTTAAGTGTTGCAGGATGTGCATTTGATGATGTGTCTGTCTAGTACCTTGCTGGCGGTGGAGGCACTGTGGAGGCTGTCCTGTGACTTGCTGCTGGTTAATGAGGACTTGCAACTCCGATCTCTCTGTCTCTGCCTGCACTCCAGGCAGTTTCTAACTGCCACACAGCACACTGATTCATACAGAGGGGAAACATGTGAATATAATTTAATGGCAAAGGGTGTTTACATCACAAAGCATGTCTGGCTGTGAATCCAAAGATTTAGTGATGTTTTGCAGGTGAAAAATTGTTAGTTTGAAGCACATGCACACTCTGTCCATGACTAAAAACCCCAAACATAGCATGAAATGTAACTTGCATATACTTCAATATAAATTACATGGTAGTGATATGGATATTTCCTCAGATATGTGATTTGTAGCCATTTGTTTGCTGATCTGTCAGCAAAAATATAAAAAAAATATTATAGGGCTAAATTTAATCAAACTAGAAAAGGAGGTAAAACACGGACAATGATGATAAACTCATACGTTTAGAAGCAAATCTGGAAAAAATTCATCATCAAAATTTGATGTTTTATGTGCCCTCTGTCGCACTGCTTATCCTCAATACGTATATATGCCCGCAGGGGGAAAAAAACTATTTGGTAGGTGTTTATTATCATATCCTGCATTTCACGTTTACACCTAAGGGCATATATGATAATTTGGTGTAATTTTTAATTTTTGAAGAGCTGATGTGGAAGAGTGGGCGGTGCCTGATCAGACCACAGGAGCTGACCAATCAGAGCAGAGTGGGCTGTTGCAGAAAGTGGGTGAGCTCCATTACTATAGTTTTTTTTTTAACAGGAAAATTCTGTTAAATATTGCAGGGAGAAGTAACATCCCATGGACATTTTCATGGGGACTTTAAAATGCAAAATCACTGGCCTGGGATAATGCACCTTGAAAGTACTTCTAGTTAACCACAGAAACTTGAGAAAACATGAAACCCAATCTAATGTCAAGAAGGACTTTTATCCCCAGCAAACAAACTAAAACTCCAAGACAGGTTACAAACAAGAAGAATTTAATATTTGAGATCCTAAAGCCACCAAATACCTTCTTTCTTTGTGTCAAACTTAAATAGTATAATTATATAAAGCCTTGCTATAGACCTGTGGAGGGTGTTTTCCCTCATCTGGATCTTGTAACAACCCTGAATGAGAACGGCACATGAAAATAATACAATTTTAAAATTAACAGTTAGGCTCAGGGATAAAAAGACAGCCTGAGTAGGGCTGTCTCTACTTTTACTACCTTGTACCACGATTACAGGTCAAATATGTAACTAGGGTCTGAGTCTGACATCTATGCATTGCACTAGATATGAAGGCAGTGACATGTTTTTTAAAGGCTGCAAAAAGGTCCCTTAGATGTAAACTTTGGGTATTTGACTGCACAGAACCAGGGCTGTGGCGCCTCTCTGTACCAGGACTGTGTAAGAGCTGAGGTGACAGCTTTAACACCACACTAAGATAAAAGACTAACGGCTTTTATCACTTAATTAGTTTTTAATATATACTTCTGGTCTAATGTTCTGTTTTTCCTGCATGAGTTACAGTAATACCATCTTATAAGACTTTCGACATTTCCATTGATGAAACTCTTAGTATATTTTAATCAAATTTTCCTTTATTAAGATGTTTTGGGGGCATTTTAAGACACAGATAGTTTTTTAATTATTATACTGTTCAACTGACATATTCAGTTTAAAAAATACAGCTTCATTTAATGAAAAAAAACATGTTTTCCAGCTTGTGAAATTGCGTCAATTGATTGTTGCAGTTTTTTTTTTTTTTTAGATTAATAAAAGACCTTTGCAGTCTTAGACAAACTGAAAACTTCTTATTTTTGGGAAAATGGTATGCTAAGTTTTTGTTTTAGGTTTTTTTGTAATGCGTCTTTGCGACTAAATAATTATTGAAAGATTAATCAACATATTTGTCACTACTAATGATAGCCGGTAGTCGTAACCTTTCTCAACAAGACCATTAAGCTGTGAGTCTAACGCATGAGCCGGTCATTTGAATTTTGGTCAATACTGAATACATTAAACAAGCACACACCGAGGCGAAGGCACTGCCTCATCAGCCCTCCTGATGACATGTTTTTCTCTGCTTCGATTTCACTGAAGTTGAGGGAACTGGCAAACACCAGTACGTCTACCATGGCCATCAGACGAGACAGGAAAGTGACCGCGGTCTCTGAAGACATGCCCTGTGTTGCCTCAATGTTCTCCAACTCAGTCTAGGAAGGGAAGAAAAAACATAAGCACATGCTTGACGGTTATTTGGTGAAACACTTGCATGGACATATAATGAAATGAAGGCTCTCTCTATGTTCTTGAGGAAATCCTGTAGTATCCTCTATTTTCCTTTTATTTTAGAGAATTAACCTTTAAAAAATGCATGTAACAGGACCTTACATAAGCATGACCAAGCAGTCATGGCTTTTCCAACAGACAGGAAAATCATTCCTCAGTGCCATGCTTGTTCAGTGAATAACAGACTTAGATGATGAAATCTGGCAACATGTGGTGCTCTACACAACACACAGGAAGTGCAGCCTGATGACACACAGGTAATGGTAAGAGGGATTGCAATAACAACAGTGTGGCCTATTAGCAATAATGGTATCCTTATCGGATATTTAAACAAAGTCCTCTTTAATTACAAAATACACAGAATTCAACATTAAATAAATAGAAGGCAGCATAGCAGGGGCTTAAACCAAGTGTGAGTTTTGCTGTGTTACTGCTTCAGTAAGCAGGATGTGCAGATACAAGCATCTGAGGGCTCATCAGAGCAAGTGAGCACACATATTTGGGAAATAACAGACACACAGGGTGAGGACAGAAGGGCTTGGGTTGGTGCTCTTAGCTCTTCTGGTGATGATAAGACTCTGAGGCTCTGTACGCACCTCTTCCCCTACGCCTCCTCCCCCAGGAACAGGGGTAACCTCCTCTCCCTTTGAACCCCTCTGGGGTCCGGCTCCTCCTGCCTTCTTTAGTGTTGATACAAATGGAACATTCTTAGCAAATGCAGCCCTTGAGGACTTTTGGAAAACTCTCATGCTGTTGCATAGAAAATGTTGCTTCCTTTTTGCTATTGAAACACCTTTTTTACATTTTCTTTTCTGCTTTTCATTTAATATTCCAACAGTGTTAGAATATTCTGAGGCATAGAGAATAAGGAATTACCCACAATCTATATATTCAGTATAAGGTGGAATTTGATTAGCACAACATATCAAAACACTATGGACATCAAACAGGCAAGTGTTAGTGTTAGTCACAATGGTCAAGAAACCAAAACTAAGTATTAGTAGAATAGAAAGAGAAGGGGGGAAAAAATGCAACTTACAGTGTTGGCACTACTCTTAGAACTCTGCACATGCAAAACAGACAAAAACAGAGACAAAAAAGACAAGAAAATACACAGTACATGTAACACAGAGAGGAAAAGAAAGATTAAAATGTATAGGTAATAAAAAAAAATTAACAATTAAATTAAACTGTTTGTTAATTAAAGAAATAAAAAAAAAGCCCAAATAAAGATTAAATACTGTGTTAGGTTGACAGAGTTACTAATGAGAAGAATCCAGATGGTTTTGAACCTTTGATTAGTTTACAGATGTTTATGCTCATTGCAAAACTAAACAGAAATTTTGGCAAATTTAATATTCTGCCACAAATGTATTGGGAAAGACACAGATAGAATGATTTAATCTATTTAATCTATTTAATCATACAAGATCAACACTGCGTGAGTGTGGGGAAAATCAGGTTTAGTAGATTGTTCTACATCTGTGGGTTTAACAAAGAGCTGCAGTTCTCCCTCCTACCACAGAGGGGCGAAGTAGAGCCACTTACAGAAGGGGAGGTGGCAGCTGACAGAAGAGGCAGGATGCCTCCACAGGCAATAATGATGTTGTCCACCATCTGAGAAATGAGGTGGATTGTGTTGTGGACGAAGATGATGTTCTCATTGCTGTTCACAAAATCCATCACCGACTTAGTAGAGTGGCTGAAATGAAATTGAAAAGTTAAAGTTGGAAAGATGAGTCAACTACACAGAATGGGGGAAAAATGCTGACCTAATTTTGTGCCTGATTTTCAAGAGATATGCCTCAAACAGCCTATCTTACCTCCTCCATACGTGCACGTCTGTCTCCAGGGCAAACAGGAGGTCAGTGAGCAACCTCTGGTGCATTGGCGACCACTTGAATTCTGGGATACGGAACATAGTTGTGCGCGGGCCGGGGCTGAACTGACGCCGCTGCTCTTCCGTCATGGGCATACCCCTGAAACCAAGATCGACGCGCAGGTCCCGCTCCAGCTGGGATGCGCTACGGCCATGTAGGGCCTGCAATAATGAGGGCACCTACTCGGTCAGGCCACGGGCTTCAGTACATGCCTCAGTGGGCTAATATTTACAGTTAAACTAGGCATTTATACAGCTGTGAAGTTCAATTTCACTTTCAGCTGATTGATCAACACTGAAAATACTACAGTCTTCCAGCTATTTGGCTGAGATAATGTGGAATTGGCAGAGCTATTGATGCTAATCATTCAGTACAGGCAATCAGGTTGTGAAAGTTAAAGCCGGCTTGCATCTCATCTTTACTGTTGACATGCACCAGTTATACAACAAAATTTTAAAGGATGAAATGATGTAATTTCAAGGCAAATGGTTAGTTTTCAGAAAAGTATTTGCTTTATGTAAGAATAGCATCTGTTGTGGTTTCATAACAAATTTAAAGTAAATGAGAACAAATAGAGAATGACTTTGCAACTCTCTTTATCCAAACTACAAAACACTTTAACAATAAAACCAGACACATGTACAGACACATATAAACACACCTGAGTAGTTGCTGTAGTTTGGATCTTCTTTGATTCCTTGTCTTTCCCATCATCTGACCTCTCTGTATCAGAGGTGGTGCTGGCTGTGTCTCCTCCAGTCTTAAGTCCAGCAGACTCTCCCTCTGCCCCAGATGTATTCTCTCCCTCTGGGAAATCTGGCCTAGAAGCTCCTTGAATTTGTGTCTGGCTCTCAGCTTCAGCAATGGAGCTGATGTCAGCAAGAGGGCTCTGAATCTTAAAGGGTCCATCCTCTGGAAGTTCACTAGAAGTGTGGGTCTGAGTCTGTGTTAAATCAGAGCCACAGCTGGTCATGTGGGCCAGCAGGCTGAGGTCATCGCTGGCGCTGATGGTGGAGTGAGCAGGGACTGAGCCTGATGCGGTGGGCTGGTCTGGACTCGGCAGCACAAGGGAGTCTGTGGCTGCCAGAGCTGGAAGCAACTTCTCATCAACCTAGTGGAGAAGAATGGGATAATTAAACCAGAATTACACTTAAATATTACTAAAAGCATGTAGCAACAACTTATTTTTTCATTTGGGAAAGCAGAGAGATTAAAATGGACAGATAATAGGAGAATGATAACAATGACAAACTGATGAAATTATATTTTATGTCAGCAGGGGAGGATGCAGCTCCACAGATAGGATTTTAATTAATCGCTGGCAACAATAATAAGACCATACCTTGCTAAAAAGAAATCCATTATTGCTTGGAACGCTGTCTTTCTCATCAGCTAATGTGATGAGTGGACCCATGTTTCCATCATCCTCCAAGCTGACTCCTGAAAGGCCCAGGCTTGTTCCTATTCCAACCCCTGAGCCTGAAGTATCCTCTTTGGGTGCCAAATTCCCATTTAGATTCTGAACCACAGAACAATAAGCACTGTCCAGGAGAGAATCCACCTCCACCAGAGGTCCGTTTTCCATCCCCACTCCACCCACACTGCTTCCACCTACACTTCCACTAAGTCCTTCTGGAGACAGGTCCAAGTCATCCAACTTCACCTCTGTGGCCTCTACTTTCTCAGCTTTAATGTCTACCAGAAGATCGTGGACCTCAACCCTCACCCCTGGACCAGCGCTCTGCTCCCCTGGTGTCAGAGCTTCTCCATTTGGTCGTTTCACAGTACCATCTGCGAGGAGGTTGCGGGAGTCTCCGCCAGCCCCTTCGCTGTATTCAGCCTCACTCTCAGGTGTTTGTGTTTGGGAGTTATCATCGATTTCCAGGTTGCCATTGACTACAGGGGCTGGTGCAGCTGAGAGGCCAGAAATTGTGGACACGGAGCCTTTCTTTCCCTTCTTCATGTTTTCCTCCTCCTGACGCTGGTACTCTTCATACATCTTAGCCAAGTATTCCTTATGGGCTTCATAGGTCACCTGTGACAGATGGTGGGATATAATTGGTTATGTGATCAGAACATGTGCAGTGACAATAGTTTCCCTCTACATCAATAACCACCAGGTAGTCCTAAGAGGGCTCGTAGATCACGATACTAAAGGCTGGCTAGATAAAACTGGGACGCTAGTCTCCCAGGGCTATTAGACTATCATCCATAATATCCCCTCACTTTTTACTGCAGTGAAAAAATGGCTGAATAAAAATCCAGTCAATGAACAGAAAAAAATAGGTGATCACTAATTAAAAATGTTATTTAAGAGTACATCAATATCACTATTAATATGTATATAGCAGAGAGCCTGGGTCTCAGTCTAAAGTCACACTTAAGTTGGATTTTTAGAGGTTAATCACTGTAATAAGAAAGCTAATATTAGCATCTTTGTTAGCATAGAACTTAGAGCCACAGCGGTGTAAACATGAGCTCGTTCACACCGAACATCTTTGGTACATAGATTATAGCAAATGACAAAGTGAATCTAAAGATGCAAAATACATCCATTAGAATTACATCAGTTTAATTAAAACGTAAACTTATACTCTTACCTTGGAGTGTGCAATGGACAGGGTATCTACCCAGACCCTCCACCCTCCCCATTCATATTTGATAGCGTGGTAGAGAAGGATCCTAAAGATGTTGTACACCATCTCAGTTATTTTCTGCTCCTCAGGGTTCTTGGGGTTGATGTATCCCAGGGAAAACATCCAGTCCTGCCACACAGAGCACTGCAGCAAGCAGCTGGCACATAAACACAAACAGTTGACGTGATGCAGGAGCTTCATCTCTAAACACAACAATCACTGCTAGAAGTAAATGGCATGTAGCTGAACAAATGCAAGTAAAGGCATATTGTGCATCTACCGTCGATTTTCACGGCTGTTGCTGAAGAGTTTTATCATGTCGGAGAGAAAGAGTCGCCTGACTTCCATCAGCTCTGCGCTGGGGGTGGAGTTCTTCAGCAGGGTAGCTACTACCTTCAGAATCACTGAGTGGCAGGAAAAAGGATAATGATGACAAAAGAGAGAAAATATTGAAAGAAAACGTGAGACAGCAGCATCACCTCTAAATTCAGGCTTTGTTGTTTGTTTTCGTGCATTTAAATAACACCGCATTATTTGCAGACTAAAGAGCAAACAGAAACAGAGACATACAAACCAGAAACCAGTGTTTTTGTACTTACTGGGATTCTGAATCTTGACAGTGGAGTCAGGCTCAGGATGGGGTTTGTGAACCACCTGAGTGCAGACTTGCTCTGTCAGAATCTGCACAGACAGAAGATTAACAGTCACCACGACAATCACTTTAATGGAGTGTGAATGAGCTGCTGCCCAACAGTCGCCTACCTCATACAGAGTGTTGTAGGTGGTGATAGAAACTGTGTTGGTGTGCATCATCAGCCTTTCTCCCAGCAGGGTGAACAGACTGTGAGTGTGCATGATCTCCACCTTCCTCCTGCAGGGGAAAACATACACTTGCACATTAATAATAGCTTTATGACAGCTGAAACTGACACTGATGGTCACTGACTGGATGACAGTCTGATATTGGCAGGTGATACCATTTGGCCGTCAGTTAGGATGAGACCAAAGTGAAAAAGCAACTAAAGAAGTAAACAAGAGGTATTAATGATATAACATCAATAAAGCTGGGCATTATCTACTGTTAATATTAAACTTGAGGAAAGAAAACACTGTATTGTGGAACAGGCTTTTAACGTGTCACAGTTTTGCACTGTGGTGATGAATATGCAAATATTCCTTGAAAGTACAGACCCTAGTAGCTCTCATTAGAGTTTTATATTAGGTTTCTAATCAGTTTATTAATCTTTTAAATGTACTCACTTTGACAGAAACAGGGATTTGCTTTCTTCTTAATATGCAGGCCCCATAAACGTATACAAATTTTACTTAGAAAGAGATGTATTCCACTCACAACTCCAAAAATGCTGTCATACCTTACTCTAATTTTTAAATGAAACTGAGCGATGTGCCCAGCAGCATAGCACAGTACAGTAGGTTTAAATAAGACATGATCACCATTATCTTTAACATATGGGATGACGTTCTTATGATGTGCTGCAGTGTTTTCATTTTTTAAGTAAACTGCAGATTGACAGTTAAATTCTCTTTGGAAAGCAAAAGATGCGTTTTAGACAACTTTATCACGCTTTCGTTATTAGCTCTTTTTCTTTTTCTGTTTATTTGTGTTTGTGCTTCCATGCAGAGCACTGCAGCAAGCAGCTGGTGCATAAACACACCTCCACAAACCCCTCCACAAATTTGTTGTGAACATCAGACCAATAGATAGGTGATATTTTAAGGCATACTAAGTGGTTACTGTTTGTTTACCTGGCATTTCTAACTGGGACCATTTCTCCTGTACTGCAGAGTAATAACAGGGCTGTTCAAGCAAGTGAGTAAGAGACTACACTCAATCATAAAAAATCATAAAAAAAATTCATTTGCAACTAGTTTTGAAGCAATTACACACAAACACACAATATATACAACATGAGTAAACGCTACAACTCCAAGCAATCCTGTGGGCGGGCGCTGCATCATGCATAAGCCCACATTCTGCCAACAGAGCGTGAATGCGGCACATACACGACATTAGCTGCTGCCTGAGCAACGTCTGCCTTAAGGTCGAGAGTCAAAAAATGTCCAATGCAAAGCAAAATAAGAGGACACAAGGGAGATCCAAGCAGAGGGCCATGTTTCTACACAGGAATATGCAATCCCACATCTCTAATGTCTGGACACACTTGACTAACTTTAAATATACTGCTAAACCTACATTTCACACACCCTTCTAAAATGTATTAAATATTTTGTTCAGAGTGAGTTCTCTATCTAATTTACAGACATGTATAAAAATATAATAATGTTACAAACTATAATTTTGAAGAAATGTAATAAATTCTACAGGGTTTGTAAATGTTGAAGCACAACTCTATCTCACCCACATCATTTTATTTCTGCTAAAAAGTTTTTTGTTTATTGATCCATGTGCATTCACATGCCTCTTTAGTGTATACTGCTGGGTAAAAATATTGTAATATCATGTAAATATTGCTGACTGAGCTGCTGCCTGTCTTGGCCAAAATGTGCTTGCAAAAAAGATTTTAAGTCTTAATTATCCTATTTTGCTTTAGTTTATATAAAATAAAAGCTAAATAAAGAAAAAATAAAGAGATGCACATGACTGTAAGTCATTTCTAATCTGCCTTCAGTGAAGAACAAAGGAATAAATGCAGGAATGGTTGGTCAAAAAAACTGTAAGAGGCAGTCCTAGAGGACGTTTGCTTGGAGCAGATGTTAAGTAGGTGGGGGACTGATGGTGCAGGGCTCAGGTGCAACATGGCAGCCTGCTCTCATGTTGTGGAGAAGAGGATTGCTTGTTGCATGGGATGAATAAATCCCCCAACATTCAGCGCTGCTCATCAAGCTTCCTCCTCCTTGCCAGAGCTCAGTGTCACTACGATTATTCCGCCTGGACATGATGATGCAGACATTATCTTCATGCACAAACAAAGCAGCTCTTGTGAGGATCACTGAAGATGCAGTTCTTCAGGTTTTACTCGCTATTTGGAGCCTCACAATCATTCTACACAAATGCCCTTTTTATTTAGTTTTGGTTATC
This sequence comes from Melanotaenia boesemani, assembly GCF_017639745.1. NCBI lineage: Eukaryota > Metazoa > Chordata > Actinopteri > Atheriniformes > Melanotaeniidae > Melanotaenia > Melanotaenia boesemani. The sequence continues at coordinate 12,131,961 of NC_055696.1, forward strand.
GAAAAAAAAAAAAAAAGATTTTCATCAGTTCAGAGATTCATTATTTCCTGAAGAGCAGACAAGAGAAAGGAGTAAAAGGAAAACGAAGTAAGGTACTTACTTGTGACCAAGGTGCTTCAGGAAGTAGCCCAGGACTTTGAGGGCCTGAACCCGGATGCTCTCACTCTTAGAGGCCAGAAGCTTGCAAACTACCCTGTAGTATGTCAAAACACATGGGTTAAATCATGAAACCTTGGATGTAGGCCACAAGTTAAAAAAACAAAACATGGAGGGTATTTTTTAATGAATATTTAATATTATTTAAGTTTAAGTTATCAACATGTGGTGACTGAAGCATTTTCTTCAAAGGAGTGTACAAAGGGGGTGTGAAAAAAGGTTGAACACAACAAGGTTTGCAAGCAGCTCTCTAGCAACAAAGAGTTACCGTGGCAACTAAAGAGACATCTAAGAGTAGCTGCGCTGGGACAATTACCAGCACAGTTGGTTTGAGACTGTTTTTGAAAAATCCAACTGCTCTGATCAAATTAACATTATAAGTCAGCATGTAAAGACAAACTTTAATGCATAGTGAAGCTTTTATGCTCCTGCTGCTGCGCAAAGCCAAAGAGGAAGAAAACTAAAGATGCTTTGTTCTGTGACAGACATCATAAAAAATGTGAAAGTGCTGCATGTGTAGGCAGCCTTCACCTTATGCCATTTCTCTGGTCAAACGCAGGGATCATGGACGCCGGGTGTTCAGACATAAGAGCCACTAACAGCTGGAGCACATCATGGATATTCTCATCCTACAAAGAAAAGAAAGCAAAGTTGAACAGGTAAGGCGGAGGAGGACTAGAATGCCTGGCGGGATAAGCGAACAGAGGGCTTAAAGGACAAAGAGAGAGTTGCCGGGGTGGGCACAGAGGGTATTGCAGAGGAGCAGGTGGTATTTCAGAGAAAGAATAGATATAATTGCTACAGAGGAGTACATTCTGTTCAGTCCATTGTTGCGCCATTTTTCATGCTGTCACAGCACTGCAGCTGACTCACACTCTCTCCTTTAAGTGGACCATAACTCCAGCCCACAAATTATAATGCACATTTTGCCACCAGCTCCACTCAACTGCTCTCACCCTCTCTCCGTCTCCCTCTTTTGCCCTCTCTCAGAGTCTATTTTAATACGAAAGTAAGCATTTACCTCATGCATGGTCAACAGATAGTTGAGGATGCTCTGAAGTTCGTCCTCCTTCACACCTCGGTCCTAGAAAAAAAGACAGACAAACATTCACTAAAGCATGCATGATCTCCAGGTTGTACTTCTTATTATCCTCATATGACTTGTAGCAGATGCAGCAACAAATCAATACGAGTCTGCACAAACAGATTCAGCCCTTCATTCAGAGCTGTTGATCTTTAAGGCTATTTTCCACATACTTTAGATTAATTCAGCACTCCCCGGGAGGAGAAACAACAGAGACCCTAAAAGACGTAAAGGGATTTCTTGCAGCTTAAACTATGTGACGAAGATAATCGATTTCTCTTTTTACCTTCAGTATGAGTTGTTTGAGGAAAAGGAGCATGAAGGCTCTGAGTGAGATGATCTCCTTCTGGGATGGCCGTGGTCCATCTATTCAAACAAACAAAAGCGAAAAATAATTTCCTGTTAAAAATGCATTTTTATGCTGGATAATGATCAGCTGAATATGTCTGCAGCTCAGTCTGAGTGAGCTCAACTGTTTACTGATGTTCAGTTTTATTAAGCTTCCTGGAGAGCAGAGAAAAACATGTTGACACAGACACACACACATACACTCACTCCACATTATAACTGTGAACTGTAAATCACTGTCATTAACTCCTGGAGCAGTTTGGCAATCTGGATATTTTATGCTTGTACTAATCTAACTTATTACAGCAGGGACGCAGTAATTTACAAAAGTATGATTGATGGTCCGAATGATCCAAACCAAACAGCCGCTGTAATCCACTGTATCTACTTTGAAGCACTGGCACTCCATCAGTTGTTTGCTCTGGTGGGCTGCAACAAGAAATAATCAAGCTAAAAACACAACAGCATCTGACACACACCGCAAGCGCTTTCCCATATCTAAAAGTCTTTGCCATACTTGAAGCATTCAGAGCCACTTTTTTGCCATTTTTTAGTCATTCATTCAACTGTCACAGACCAGAATTACCCTCAGACGTGTGCTTTAAGAGCCACAAAGAGCTGCACACATTCATGATATTTATTTTGACAGTTATTGCTTGTTTGTTCTCCTGCTTGGTGCATTAAGCCTCAGCAAAGTGCTTCTAAACTGTTCAAGAAAAAGCAGTGGCCACTCCGGCCCAGGCACAGCTTTTTTTACTGATGTAAGTTTCATTCATTTTCAATATGATTCATTTAGACATCAGACATACTTGAAGCTAGTGGCGGTTATTAATCGGCTCAGAACTGCTGCCATATAACATACTAATGCACAAAAAAGTTCAAAAGATTCATTGATAAAAGCAATAATGATATAAGAGCATTTTTTTCTTTAATTTCATCTCTACTGACAGATTAAAATGACTTTTTTCCTCATAAATGCTCATTCCACATCTTCCTTAACAGATTATATCAAACCAACCAGAAAGCTCATAAATGACTGCTACAGTTTCATTTTATGTTTGTTAAAGGTGAAAACAAAAACTGCCTCCTAAAATTAAAATCCCATCCCCTTAAAAGAATCAAACTGACATTTAGCTCACTGCTGCCCAGCCATCAGCAGTAAACAGAAGCATAAAAGGCTGAAAGAAGGGGTGAAGCTTCTTGAAGCGTCTTATTGTCACGCTCTGCTTCCCTTAAATCATGAGTGTGTAAGTGTTTCAGTCTATTCATCTGTTCTTCACAAAGCCAAAACATGGCACTAAAGCAAACCACTGTGATCCATCATCCTTATCTGTCAAGCTGCTACATGTTGCTGGACTGGTGACATTGACCATCCATCATAGTTATGCATCAGGAGAGTGCATGGATGCACCATGTGAACGTTGAGTATATCGCTTTGTCTCAGTATTTCGTTTAGTAAGGATATGAAAGAGGCTCAAATTAATCTAAATTTCTTCTCAGGACTGACTTTAATCACTGTCTTTTTCACTTTAAAATTAATTTTCCTTCTCTCATGCCCTTAATCTGAGGTGGCGGTTTTCTTGAGTATTTGACACCAAATGAGATTTTAAATTTTCCTCCTGCCAGAAACTGACACTGAGAAGTCAAAGAGATGTTTTTTTCTTTCTTTCTTTTGTGCAAGACCACTTACACATTCTGACGTTAAATGAGTTGATTTATATATATATATATATATATATATGTATACATATATATATATATATCTTTACTTGATGGCATTGACAGATTTCTAATTAAAAAGATTATAAGGCATGTTATAGTTAAAAAAAACAAACAAAAAAAAACACTGAATGCATCACAGAATCCGCATTTGCAGGTGAAAAGGGTCCTACAGAAACATTAACTACATCCAGACATGCTGCCATTTTTCTAGGCCCTAACTGATTAAGATGATTGAAACAAAGCGAAACAATAAAAAAAGAAAGAAAATTGAAATTTAAGATTCTGTTTAGTAAATATAGTAGCCTTTTTCTTCCTGGATGAAGAGGAAAGCAAATTATTATCAGATAACAGTTCAAATGCAAACATCCATGGCATGGGGATGCATTTGTGTACATCACACAGGGCTTGCACATCTGTGAGAGGAATAGAATACGGATGAATCGGAAAATATTTCACTTGAAAAACGACAGCTGTTGGTCTCCCTAATTCCCACATGTTTAAAGCATTGCTTAAAAGAGGAGGTGATGAAACACAGTGGTAAACATGCTCCTCGCTCAACTTTTCTAAGTGCTTTGCAGGCATCACATTCAGTATAAGAATTTGTGATTCCTTTTTCAATTTTTTTAAACAAAAACAACAAAACTGTAGTTTTTATTTATAATTTGTTGCAAATCATTTCTTAATCTTTTAATTCACATTTTTAAAAAGCATGCCGACATGAATGACACGAATCCAAACTTACTTTATTATTGATTTATTTTGGATGCATTCTTTTTCACTAAATATAAGCCATTTAATTACAATCTCTCCTGAATTATAACTCAACAGCAGAATTCAAAGCAATGCAAGTGCAAAGAGCTCCAGGGGTTTTCGAGCTACAGTAGGCTCTCTTCTTCTTTGTTGTCCTGAGATTTTTTTCAAAACGGAATTACTGGTAAAGTACGTGGAAAATGCAAACATGAATTATGGATTTCTAACGAGAAGCAAAACCAGTGCAAGATAAGAGCATACTAATACAAAAAAATGTTTGTCTGCAATGTGAATTCAACCTCATTCCCTCCAACTGACACACAGATGAATACATTTCCAAATTCACAAAGCCCACAGTAAGATCAAAACATCTTCCTATTACTATGTAAATTAGTGCATATCACCCTCATACAGTACAGTCAAGTGCACACGCATACATACTGTCAAACAACAACTAGCGGCTTTTAGCTTTGAATGGCAGTTAGTGTGTGTGTAAGGCTAATTGCCACTGTGCTCTTATCAGTGCCTCTTTATGGGGTTGAATCCCAGCAGTCAAGCAGCAATATCACCAAACAGAAAAGAAGCCAGACAGCCACTTGATTAGAAATTCCAAAAGCTCCCTTGGATCTGCCCATCAAATTTGTCTGTTACCATGGTGACATGGGATGCGTACTTATAGTCAGCAGAAGGTCTAGGGTACAGAAGAGGTTGATTAAAGTGAGAGTGTGCTCTGACCTTCTGATTCTCCAGTATGTGGTTGCAGAAGCTGAGTTAACGCTGGCTCTGTAATGTTTTAAAGGCAGTGAAAATTGAAAATCTAATCTAAATCTACTACAATTCATTTTCCAAAAAGAAAAGATCCACTGTTCTCACAGGAAGCATGAAAGGATGTGTCTAGAGCTCAGACAATCTAAAACTTTTTCTTATGTGGCTTTCATAGGAGCATGGTTAGTCTTTTGAGGGAACAAAACATTTTGTTTTCATGTTAAAAAGATTTATGCTCTGTCTACTTCTGGAAAGGTCTTACTCATTCTCAGATACACTAAATCATTTGCAGGATAAGGCTGCTCTGCCATCCTCATAAGCATGCAAACAATTGTTGCCAAGGGAAGAGAGAATTACCCTTAATGCACGTGTGCGCTTGTATTAATAATGTTGTGGAGACATAAATCAGGTTCGCATGGTGTGAACCTCAGTTTGCTTTCACTACAGGGATTCAGGCCAAAAAGAAGAAATCATTTAACACTCCTGCCCTAATATTTCTGATCTGGGGGGAAGAGGGGTATTTCTTGACCAGTCAGAACATTTTTGGGTGGGTTCTCAGCACTGAAATCCTGATTGGTTAAGTACTGAAGCATCTTATTTTATTGTTTCATTCATTTTCAAGCTGCTTAGCTGCTACTGCTCGTCTCTCCTCCACTGACCCTAATGAATAGCTTTCTCCATGTTAACGCTTGTGGCAGTGCTGTCTCACCTTACATGACATCATTGATGTAACGCCTTTTTCATTACCACCACCACGGGGACTGAAGTGGAGCACTTTGCTTTATAGTCACACGTCAAAATGACAAGTAAAGTCAGCCACTGGTTTTTCATTCACCAGAGGACTAATTTTCTTGAGCTCTGGATGTGTTAGGATTGCTCTAGGAACAGAGGCAACAAGCAGTCTGAAGAAAAATTTTAATTCCTATGATTACATTTCTGGGAAAATTTGGGGAGGAAATTCTGATATTGTGTAGTGGTTGGTGAAGAAATCACCACTTAAATTAGAGGAATTAATAATGAAGCAGCCATCTGCATTCATGTATTCCAGAAAGTTTATAATTATTTGACCTGGCATCAAATAAGGTGGCTCTACAGATATTCAGAGTAATTCAAATCTGTTGAAGACACTCGAATATGTTGTTCAAGACTTTTTAACTGTAAACTCTGACAGTCACGTTTCATCTGAAAAGCATTCATTGTCAGCTTTACTTGCTTCAGATAACTGGGGATACTTTTTTAATTAAGATAAACTAAAAATTAAGTCTAACATAATTAACACTTTTAAAAAAAACTCTAAATGGGCTTATAGGTGTAGTAAAAAAAAATGCTCCTTTGGTAAAACAACACTTAAAAAGTTATTTTAATCTGCAAAATTTCTAACTTCTAATGTCTCACACAGGAGATTTTCAGAAGGCGGGAGTAGAGACACATCCTCTGGAAAGCGGTTTTCTCGTCCAGAGAAAACTCCACACCTTTGGAATCATATTCTATGGACCTTTTATTATTCATTTGTTAAGAACAGTGTCATCACTTTCTCAATAACCGGCTGGTTCCGCTCCATAAATCTACACAACAGGACTCGTCTACAAAACAGAGAGAAAACCTGCTCAAAAACCATTGGACTTGAGTGAGTGACCTCCAGATTCTGAGGACAGCATGCTGGATCCTACTGGATCCTAGTTCTCAGTGTCTGAGAGGCTTCCACCAGAATGTCAGCCACACTGCCCTGGCTGCAGGACACAGAGAAGGGTAACCTCTGTTCCAAGAGCTGTCCAGCTCCTCAACTTTGCCCCTTCACCTTTATCCCAGGGTTACAGATAGATAGTCAGAATTCTGTCTCTGATACACTCTTTGCATCATCAGGAATGTTTAAAGCTTCCTCTATTTTCTTCCTTCTTACAATAAACATACCTTCATAAAAGAAAACCGAGCTTAATTTTTGACATACCAAGACCTTTAGGGGTGATTCCGCTGCACTCCAAAGGATTTATGGCCCAGTAGTAGTACTTTAGAGTGTGCATGAGCTGCAGGACAGTGCCGACGCGACGAATGGTGGTGTAGATGGTGGCGGTGCCGATGAACTCCGATGACAGGTACGTGTAGAGGGATAGCTGAACCTGGACACACAATCCAGTTATATAGTTTACATAGAAACACTTACTCATACAAAAGCACATGGACAAATATGGATTGTCTGAGGTAAAACTAATCAGCATTGTGTGTTTATGGTGTTCAAACAAAAGCTAGTTTAATTGTAACAAGACAGCCACAAGGGAATGAAAGGAAACTAAATAAAGGCACAAATATTTTCTGCTTAGTGTTATTTTTATGTTTCTGTGCCGGAAACCATTAAGCCTCATCTGAGAAGCTACTTACAATTCCTGACATTTAAGGAGGGCACCCTCCCACTGCTCATTTGCTCTTTCCCTGTGTTGGTTCCCTTTTCCCTCTTTTAATATTCTTCTAGCCAATCCTCCTCATTGAATGTACACCAAATCGAGCTGGCTCACAAATCTCTGAGCTCATTACAGTGACCACCATGCTAAGGACCAGCCTTAACGAGGTAGCTCTGTTTAAGCAAATGGAATTAGCAGAAGGCTGCGGCGTGAGCATAACACATCGCAGCTCATCTAGACTGGAGAGCACACTCAGCTGACTTATAAAGCCTTCATTATATTACATTTCAGACACTGAGCTGTTGATCGGGTGTGATTTTGCTCAGCAGAACAAAAATCTCATCCTTGATCACTGCAGAGTGGTTTGGTTGCACTGCTGCAACAGAGGCTTGTTGAAAACATTTTGTTTTTACCGGAGGAAGCTTGGTAGAGAGAACAGGCTTTCTACTTGCAATGCGGGTGAGGGAGACGCGATTTCTTAAAGTGCTTCTTTGAGTCCATTATTGAATTCAATAATGAGGGCAATAACATCCCGAGATGCAGAAAATAATAAAGCTCAGTTGAAGTCTGAATAGTCCAGAGGTGGAAATTGTACAATTTTAAAATATCTTTTCTTTATTCTTGATGCTTGGTACTACTTTTTATTCATGTCCTGGTCTCATTATAAACCCACTCAACTGGGATCATGCTTACAAGCAGTTCATTGCCATTTTCTGTAGTGGCACTCAATTGAAAGTGAAAACCCAATACATAATCATTTAGTGCAGTTTTGTGTTGACAACTAGGATCAATACATAAACACTATTGGATTCTGTTTTAAAAAACTGCTTAGCAACATTGATGGCTTGCTTGTGTCTCTTTGGTTTTTTTCCTCCAGCATGCCCCAAATAGGGGCGCTGCTGTACCCAGGATCACCTTTTAGGGTCAGAGGAGGGATGGCAGGAAGTCAAGATGTTTTGGAAATCATGGCGACAGGAGCTGACGGGCCCCGTGGGAATGCCACAAACGCTCACATCTAGCTCAGAGTGAGAAGGAAAAGTGGAGCTGCACATTTCTCTCTTGTCCTGGGGTCTTTTAAAATGTCACTTCCAGTTTTTTGTTTCCCCTTGCTTGCATGTTATGTCCTTTTCCAGCGTGATATGTCAGCTCCCCCTTTCTTTTCCTTAAAGCTCATTTACAACATTACTGTAAAAGAGACTAACTGCTGAGGTGTCAGAGCAGCATTCCTCTTTTTTATGTTGCTTGATTTCAAGCATTTATTCAATTAAAACTTGATGGAAACTTAATAGAACATTTTTTAATTATTTATTTTATTTATTTAGTTATCTCATTAGGGCCACCTTTTTACTTTTTTGGTGCAGGGTCATTGAATAAAAAAAAAAGAAGACATGCACTTGCAAGGAGATAGACAAAAATAAACAGACCTTGGCAGGGGTGTGTATCCAGATGGCAGCATTGAAGAGGACATGGTCACAGAGCTGTTTGAGGAGTGGCGCTCCATGAGGTAAACCATCCAGATACTTGGCGAAGGACAGGAACTGTTCAAGTACCGCCCTGGTGATGTGGACGCGTGACGACTAAACATAGAACAGCAAATATAAGATGTTGCTTAAACTAAGTTCATAGTCATGAAAACCATTTTTCTCATAGCCAATGAAAGACAAATGTATTATCCCCAAATGCAAAACTGCAGCCCTACAGTACAGTGAACATCATTACCATGGTTTATCATTAACATTTTAGATATACACAAACATGCACAAATCAAAAAGATCATTGTTTATGTGCACATAAAAATATACAACAAAAAAAAGCCCCATAATCATCAGATAATAAATTAATAATATATTTTCCTGGAACAAAGATACAAAGATATAATGAAAAGGTTCACATGCAGACATATCTACTCCTACAGTTTAGAGTCTTTTTTAACATTTATATATTTTCTATTGAAAGATTAAAATGATATTTGAGCCTCAAAATATTTTTTTACATATTTGTATCTCACAGTAGATGATACCAAATTATCTTGTTTTTGCCAAGTCACATGTAAAATTAACAAAATCCAATGAGGTAAAACTTGGAGAAGCTAAACAGCCTTGTAATGACTCCTGCCTTCATTTATGTTTCTACTATTTACCATCACTTTAATTGTGTTAAAGACACGATCATCCAGCTGTGTAATGATTTTGAAGAATGTAATCAGTAGTGCAAATTAATCAAATTGGGATTTTTGTGGCACAGCTTACTTTAACTGATGCATTTGGGTTGGGGAAAATGACAGAAGTACCAACCAATACTGAGAGGGTTTCTAGTTACATAAACATAATAAAACTGGATACAAAAGATTTGAAAAAAGTAGAGGTCGTGGCAAAAACTACAGCTTCTCCAGCTTCTTTTCTTATCAAACCCAACAGAAAAAATCCAAGTTGTAACACCAACCCAGTGGAGGCCTTTGTACTGACCTTCTCAAGCAGATACCCAATCACCAGAAAGCCTTTTCCTCCCAACATTTGCTCCTGCATGGCCACAGAGCTTTTCAGCAGTTCCATCAGGAATGCCAGCAGAGTAGCGCTGCAACACACACATCACACACACATTTCACAAATGCTGAAGTCAGTGATGCATTTCCATAGATTCTCTATTGCAGTATGTGAGAAAACTTGCACCATATTTCCCCTGACAGCTCTATACAACCACATTCACCTTCTCCATCATTCTTCATCATTTATTTTTAATAAGCAGCTGTATTTTCATGTTATCATTATCCTCCTGACAATATCTAATGAATCATCGGACTGCAGCTAAGATGATGTGGAGACGCTGCTTCATATGTAACTGCATTAAGGCTTGTGTGGTGCACTTGTACCAGGATGAATTTTGAGCGGAAGGATGCACAAATTCTTTGTAGAAATCACTCATCAATCCAGAGAAAACAATCTTTCTCCTTGTCCTTTGACTCTTCATCCTCTGCTTTCGATTACCCATTAACCCTTGTAGGTAATCTGGTACTTTTGCCCTTTTAGGTAATTTTTCACTCAACTTTTGGCCACCATTTTTGTTGTGTTGCTCCATATGGGAAGATTTTTTTGTAAGAAAGTGTTTCTCTTGAAGAAATTTAAAATTCCTGTTTCAATTTTATTCAAAGGTCAACAGGAAATTGTGGCGGCCTACACGGGTTAATAATGCATTATTTTTTTTAGCTGCCAGCACAATTGTCTAAGCCTCCTATTTTAGATTAATATAACACTCACGTCACATTAAAGTGGTCTTTCTGCACAAAAAATCATCTGTGTTCGTTTTGAAGCAGCCGTGGGGTTCCTTTTTAGTTTTTCAAAGCCCACTTACCAGACGGTGGTGTCCACACTGCTGTCATTGAGCTGCTTGTAGTCCAGCTGAGCAAAGAGTGGGAACAGGACCTGGATGCCTCCTATAGAGTGGATTGCACTGTGGATGGAGTGGGTTACAATGGCCTTCACATCCTGTGGATTATAAAAGACCTGTTAGTGTGGACCAAGAGCTTGTTTCAGGATGTACAAACAGATAAAATCACAAACTGCTGTTAAAACCAAACAGCTTGCACACACAAAAAACTTAAAACAAACCTCCTCCTTTATCTCAGAAATAAATTTAAATGTAGGTTTAAGCCTGAACTGCAACATAAACTGTGCACTGATTCCTCAGTACATCCTTCTTCCTTATATTCTCACCAACATAATCCAGCTCATCATAAAAAAAAACAAAGAAAGAAAGAAAGAAAAGAAAAATCAATTAATTTTAAATCTTCTCCCAAATTCACTGAACTATGAATCTGGATGAATTCTAACGCTCTCCCCCAAATACTTTTTAGTGATTAAATTTTCAAGCTTGGCCCATGGAGCTAAAGTTCATTATCTTTCTAAACCTCACTAATTGATCACTTTCACTGAACTGGGTTGCACTTTGTACTGAATATCCACGAAACCCTAAGGACGAGTTGAAACTTAACAGTTCCTGCCGAATATATTAACCAAACAAAATGAAACAATGAACAGTTTTCTACACAGATGAGCTCTCCTGCAACTAAATTTACTTCGTACAAATATGTAATCTCTCTCTCTCTCTCCATATACACACACACACATATATATATATCTATATATATAGATATATATATAAAATATTTTACTGGCTATATCGAGATGATCCCTTTTAACATTGATAAGATTCTAAAAAGAGTTTTACCATGTTTTTCCTTATTAATTCAGTCAGTTACATAGCAGTCTACTGGATATATTCAGTGCTTTTCTTCTATAACCACACACGGATGAACAGATCAAGGGCAATGTGAGGTTCATTGTCTGGAACAAGGACACTTCCACGCATGGAGGGGCTGGGTATCTACCTGCAAACCTTCTGGTTGGAGGACAATGATTCTGCCTTCTCACAGTTTATCATAGAGTTATTTTTTAAATCGCCATGTTTTATTAATTTTCACCACTGGTAATATTAATAAATAATAATTCTTTAATTAGATATATCTGCTATGCTCGATTCAAGGTTTTCTACTTCTGTTTGACACTGGCAGGATTGTAACTGGATTGTATTAGTCCAATAAAATTGTTCCAGCTTTACTTCTGCAGTTATGCATCCTTAAGGATGCATAACTGCTCAGTGAAACATGTCAACTCAGTCCAGTCAAAACTGAGTGACTGACGAGGCTATGATGGAGCCGCAAGATTTCTTTCATTTAAATTTTTTCAAGAAAAAGATTTTTAGAGGAGTCTGCATAGAACGACCCTACTGATCAATCAAGAAAGTATTATCATGAATCAATGTACTTTTGGATCCCTATAGCAAAAATACTTTAGAATAGATTCATTCTTTTCAAAACTGGTACAGATAGCAAATGTTTCCCTTTATGTGCTTTTAAGTGTCATCTTAACCCACAAAACCAAAAAGTGAGAACATGTCCTCTAATTACAACTAAAAAACAAAACGTGAATCATCACTGCCTTCACACTTTAAGTTACAATATTTCCTCAGATAAAAGCACATTCCTAAAAATCAACATAAGATAATCAATTAAAAAAATATGATTCATGATAAGAAGCTATAAAAATTGAATGGAGAACACTTGGTTTAACAGAAATAAAAACACAATACTCAAAGCTTTTTCATAAACGCACTTGAGGAGGAAATGATTCAGCTTGTGACAAAGTAGCTTGAAATTAAAAGTCAAGTGTCATTTCATTTCATTTGAAACATTCATTTTGGTGATATAGAGGACCTGAGAAGCCAAACAATAAAGCCAAACTGACCTGTAGCATGAGTGCATGTGGTGAGTGTACAAAGATGGAAGGGTTTTCCCTGGGTGACGACTCCAAGCACAGCTGGGCATCCGTCGCCTTGGCGTTGTACGTGAAGGAGATGGAGCTGGCCAGCTTGCCATCATACAGCACCTGCTTGTGGTGCTCAGCCAGGTGGATATCGCTCTCTGACTTGAACTTGAAAGTGCTCTGCAGGGTATGGAGCGGTGAGAAAAAGAAGTTGTCAAAGGTTTTGTGAGAAATAAAGAGGATGGAATGAGAAACAAATAAGCTGTCCAGGGGCAAGAGAAATGTGAGAGTGCCTCTGTGTGCACAAGTTCAACACCCAAAATGGAGTCTGTTTAATTGCATCATGAGCTGTGTGTAAACAACACGGCATTAGCTTAATGAACACACTGCTAACCCGGGCACTAATTCAATTAGCCCAGAAGAAGAGATGGAGAGGGGGGGAGCGGTTGTATGAGAAAGAACGCAAAGCACTGAGAGATCCAAATTTATCTCTTTGTTGTCTGTCAAAAAAAACAAAACAAAACAAAACAAAAGATGGACATGTTTGCGTAATTCAATCTCTGTATATGACGTGATTTTTATCTTTCTCCACAAGACGCTAAGCCTTAATCAGGCTGAAATCAAAAACAATCTCTACATGGATATTTATCCTGGCAGGATTTAAGTTCATAAATCATATACATTTTTTGGACACTTACATAAAATACATATCAAATCAAAGACAACCTCACTTTACAAAAAACAAAAAAAAAAACAGAAAACATAACTTTCACTTGTCTACGCTCAATTTGTTGAAATTACCCGTTACATTATGTGAGCTTTTACATTTATGTCTATATCTGTCTGTTCAGGTCTCTCAGTTCGGTGCTGCAACACATATGAAGCCCAACAGATGAAAGGCTAGTGCGAAGCTCTGCCAGCCTTTGCAGCAGCTCCAGGCGGGGGCTTCTCTCCCCTTCCAGCGGTTCAGTCCCCAGGTGCCTTGCTCAGCCTGACAGCACAGGAAGGCCCAAGGCCGCTCACAGAACTACAAGCCCTTCTTGTTCTAAACCTTTCATTTGAGGTCTAGTGTAAGAAATGCGCCATGAGCAGTTTTAACCAAGTTGCACAAAATATAACAGCCTTATTTCCATCCATCGGCTGAGCTTTTAGCTGTCTTCCAAATATCCTTCCAATTATCAGAATAGCAAAAAGCTAACTTGTATACATTTCTAAAGAATAGCTAAAAAAAAAAAGACTAGTAATCTGCATCTGAAGCTGATTTCCACAAACACCTAAATAATATTTGCAAGCACAATAATTGCAGTCACAGCTTGCCTATGTTCATATTAACTGACTTTAGAACATTACTTCAGCAAATTACAAGAGCTGATGACCTGGTGTTAAAAGCTTCTCTGGTAATATGTAGTGTTAAAAAGCTTATCCATTAAAAGTTACTTACAAAGCTGTTTCCATGTGCAGGGATAATCAATCATAAATACACATAAATTGCTCTTCGGTTATTTTCTATGGTGAGTGGGCCCTCGGCACACAAAAAATAATGAATGGCCTGAATGCAGAATTAATACACTTATTAAGATGCACATTTTTTGCAGCATAAGCCCATTTCCTGTGCTACTTTTATAAAGCGCATGCGGTCGTAGCTCCATAGAATTACCCATGCCGCCATGCTAAACGAGGGAAGCAGGTAGGTGTAAATGTAAAGGAGATTTGCTGAGTCTTTAAAGTATTAACAAATGCACAGAGACTTTTGACAGATAGCAGAAAAAGTACGCATCAGAGCAGGAAAGTGCAATTTTCTACATATGTGAAGTTTTACACAGCTGAGATTAAAGACATATGTGTTGTCAACACACAGCAGAATGAAAGTGACAACTCCTGCTTGCCTCACACCTGACAGCTGCAGATCCCATGCTGGTCTGCAATGATAACAGCACAAGCACAAACACAAACACACACACACACACTAATCCGTTCAGTTTACAGAACTTTTTCCTTCATCTTCACACTGTTTGCTGAATGAAGGTCATGATAGAAATGCCTAAAACCTTTTTCTTTAAATTAGCAGGCTATCCAGTGAATAGGTACATTGAGAAATATATATCCACATGAGGGTGTTATCTGGAATTTGTCAACATACTAATTTGGTCCTGACACCAAACAGCCAAGTAAGATTTCAGCTTACAGCAAATAAACTATGCACAAAAGGTAAGGAAACTAGTGTTCTTCATATTATTTCTTTGTTCTAACAACGCTTCTTGGCCTTGAAACTAATACTGTTTAAAAGCCTGTTTATTTCCCTTTCAAATGGTGATACATTTATAAGGAAAATGCATTTGTGGGATGAGCAGCAGAGCTGAGTTTGTGGGTTTCGCCCATGAAAACCTGGTCACATCTTCTCTGCCAATGCCAAACAGCTTATTCTAAGAATTATTTTTTATGTTGTTTATTGGATTGAATGATTAAAATCTGAAGAAACAACACATATATTACCAAATTAAACAATTTATACATTTAACAAAATAGTGGCTGCACTTGTGTGGAAAAAACAGACACGTCCATAGCAGCCTGCCAACTCCTCTTCATGCAGATTACTAGTTTGGTCACACACTGTTGTGGGATGGCATTCACTTCTTCAGCCAGTGTGGTAGTGCTGGTCACTCTGGCTTGACAATCACCTGCCAATCGGCTACCTGACCGTCAGCACTTAGGGTACCAGGACCTCAAAACAGAGTAAATAGAGACTAAGCTGTTTGGCAGAGAAGATTTAGCAAGTTTTCCATGGACAAAATACACATACTCAACTCTGCTGCTCATTCTAGAGATGCATTTCCATACATATCTGAAAAAATAAAGGAAAAAACAGGTTTTCTAATGGTATAAAACTTGTTGCCAAGAAGAACTGTTACAACAAATTTAAATTCTTTATTGTGCAAAATTTGTAATCTGAAAGTGGATAAGTAGTAAATAAACAATATTAAAAAGGTAATATGCACTCATATATGTTTGTTTCCTTTAGTTGATTGTACTGTGTTAAAACATATGAATCATGGAGTGAATACTAACATTCTTACCAAATCTATAAAGATCTATATAAAGATGAAAATTTCTCAAATACATTATTTTCCAAACCTTGCAAAGTCAACTTAGTTTGAGGACTTTAAAATACCATAAACTCTATAGAAGAAAGAAAGTTAACACTCTCTAATCAGAGGATTTTGACTTACTTCCCTCGCTTATGTCTGTTCCTAAGACTGTGAATGGGAAGGTCTTTCCATCTCAAAAAAGCACCCTGTAATGTAACAGTTGCCTTACAATCCCACCTTGCCCTTTTTCTGTGCTACACTTTGCAGCCTTCTGCTACACTGCACTTCCATTCTTCAGCATTTCCCAAACTAAAGGAGGTGACTCAAGTTAGGCTCAGAGCTGGGGTGCTCAGGATCATGTGACCTGGTTCTAAGCCTTAAAGGCTGCTACAACGCTACACATGTTTAATACTATAATGTACTCAACTAAAATTACTAGCCTAACTCCTCATTATTTCATGAACAATTGTAAAGCCTGACAAATGCAGACAGGACACATGTACAGGGGAAAACACACAAATACAATACAAGTGTCCAAAAAGACTCCTTTGGTTCCTTTATAATGTTGTGGCCAGATTGTTGGCAGCATTTTGCAAAGAGGACATCTGGACCCCTGATGAAGAGAGTAACTAGCAACACATGCATACAGAACACACACACACACCCAAAGATAAAACACTGGAGCTTTTCTTAAAATATAGCCCACACAGAAAAACAAGATGTTATGTTTCATTTTCTTCTGTCATTAGTGGAGCGTGGAGGCGATGAACTGCACACAGTGTGTCGACCATCATAAGCCGCCTCGAACATGAAGACCATGAACCTCCTCACTGTGCTGAAGGCTTGTTCAACAGAGCCAGCAGAGTGTATGTCTGCTTTTTGTAGCTCATTATTGAGTGGTAACACTGACAACAGCTGAGACCAAGAAGCGTAATACAGCTACGTACGCTTATACACTGAACTGGGCAGTATACATGGTTATACTCCTCAACACTAGGCAGTGCCCAAGAAGCAGCCTGTCATATACACAAAGCCATATGCGTGAAGCCATGAGAACAAGCACTGACCTATATTTCCATTAACACAGGAAGCAGTGTGACAAACTGTGTCTCCTTTAGCTGGCCGAAAAACCCACACACTCATCATTACAGCACCAGCACTGAGGCCTGCAGCTTTGAAACAACTGAGCCATTTAATGGTCTCTTCTGGGCATCTGAGAAGCCCATTCTGCGCCATGCAGAGAAGCAATCATCTGTCTGATCAGCCTCAGGAAGCCGTGGGCTGTGACAGAGTGAGAAATCAGAATTCATGACAGCAAAACAGCAAATGCCAAACATGTGATTATCAGGAGGAACATAGTCTATAAAATACCCTCCATTATCTTACATGAGAGAGAACAGTTATTAGAAAACGCAAAAGGTGTGAAACCAGAAAGTCATTTTTATCTTTGTTCAGGCTGGTTGAGGTTGCTAAATCTTGGTGAATAAAGTAAATTTCCTATTCAAGTTATGCTGCAGCAAATACCAGCAGCCGGTTTCACATCAGCAGCCTCATGCTCCTGCAGTCTCAGGTTGCTGAAATCTTGACAGCTTTGGACACCTTCATAAAAAAAAAAGGCTGTAAGTGGCTTGAGGCATACAAGTCTGCCAAAACAAGAAGCAGACAGCTGGCAAGGCGTTTCAGCATCTCATCTTTCACTGATAGCCTGGCTAAAAGGCAGAGATGGTGATTTCTGAAGCTCTTAAGGCTTATCCCATGCTGTAATACCTCATATCAATACTTTTTATTCCCAAAAGAGTGAAAAAGTCTGTTCAGACTTAAGGTTGAAATGCTAAATCTACCCAGGTATATTGCTTTGAGGGTGTGGTGATAATTTAATATTTTGCTACTGAGCCCTTTAAATGTCCCTCAGTCCAAAAACGTGCATGTTAGTTTCATTGGTGTTTTAAACTCTTTGAGAGTGGCATGGTTATTTATCTCTCTGTGATGGACTTGTGGCCTGTCCAGTGTGTACCCTGCCTCTTGTCTAAAAGTTTTTGGGATAAGCTCTAGCCTCCGCGTGATCCTGCAGTGGAATAAGTGGACATATAGACAGGATGGATGGATGATGTCTCACATTAGCTAAAGTGTTCATGTGTTACATACTACATCAATACTAAATACTCATTAAAATCAATTCATATAAAGACATCTGGGACATGACAGTCTTATTGAGAGGGATGCTCATACAGTAATATTTTGACAGGTTACATCTAATAAAAAATGTGAGGAATCTTTGCTAACCTATGCAACAAATTGCACGATTGTGACAAAAAGCAGAAGCAGAATTAATGCACCCTAAAAATATTATGTTAACCAGCCAACAAACATTGTGTTGATTATTTTGGATGTGACAACACAATAATGACTGAAGGTTTCCACCACTCATAGGGGACAATGTTAGCATGAAAATATCATTTATTACAAAGGCAATGGATACAGAAGATATTCTCGTACCTTGTATCCTGGGCCGAGTTGATGAATGGCGAAGATCTGAGCTGGATTGAGAGCTTCACTGAAAACATAAATAGCTCCCAGCTGACCACAAAAAACCCTGTTGGCATCTGCTGTCTCTGATGAACCCAGAAAACATTTGTCATAGCTCTGGAAAAAAGAAAAACATTTCAAACTTTCATCATCTCCTCTGAGAGATAAAAAAGTCTTTATAGTTTGTTGATCTTTACATTAAAACACATCTCAAAAGTTAATTATCTTTTTATTTTCCCTTTCAGATCATAAAACAATGGCATGCACAATGGTGAAAAACATTGTTTCTGAACTGCTGGTTTCATTTCACTTCGATTCAACTTTACAGTCATCTGATGCTACATTTTTTCCGGTCCGCTCACCTTTCAACAACTACATCCGACTAATACACTGTATCACACTACTGTCTGTCCCACTCTGCTTTTTTAAAAATGAGAACGTGTTTTTTTTCCTCCTTCAATAAAAAACATAATAGCATCAATGCATTTGAAAAGACCTCTTATTTCACCTCTCATGAATCTTTTGATGAGTTGCACAAACTATGTTTGTACCAAGAATATCAGGCCTTGGTAACTGCAGTAAAGTCAAAAGCCAACATGAAAAGTGTTGCAGAGGCCGTGCTGCCGCCGTGAGGACAAGCTTCCTGTCCCCAGCTAAATGGAAAAGTTGAAAGTTGGAGTTTGTACGAGTTGTGCTGGAAAGTGGCCCAAGGGCAAGTCCGCCCCAGCTGACAATGCAGAGGGCAAACCTCAAATACTGGCCAAGATCACAACAGGTAGGAAGTGTGAAGCAGAGCCAGACCGATACTGGATTTTTGGGACTGCCACAGACACACTTACTTAGAAATTAGAGATCATACATAGAAAAGTTATACTCTTGCAGTCATTAAACTAATTAGGCAAAGAGAAACACTTTTTTCTGATGACATGCAGCTGAACAGTAATGTCAATACTCATATTTAAGACGTCATTAGTGTCCTTACATCATTAGTGTTGACATGCCAGGCCATATCACCATAGGAGACCAGTTGACCGTTGACATAGCAACGGATCTCTGAGTTCCTCCAGCGGTTGTAGATGTGGACGATGCTGATCATGTACCACTGCAACAAAAGACAAAAACACATTCACATGCAGTGATTTATTTCAGATATTTTGCTTATTGCCTGCTTTGAGATCATTTTTGCCCACTATAGAAAACATCTGTGTCTTCTAACATCATAGCTCTCTATGACAGTTTTACCTTATGTAAACAATTACAATGTTTTGGACTTGTTTACTTCCCAGAGGAGATACTGAAATTAGGAGCAAGACTTCAGAGGGAGGAAGACAACCAAGAATTTTGACAATTCATACACTGCAGGACGACAGCATGTGTGCAAGCAAGCATTCTTTCTCTCTCACACACACATTAACCCACGCACATAAGCAAAAAAAATGCTGTGAGACATGGTGACTTAGAAACTGATCAAAATAAAACCACTGGGAACTTTGTTAGGCAGTGGAGAGATTCTACTGGGTCAGCAAATACTGTGGAAGGCCATCTTATCAAGTGAATGCGTTTGTTTACTTGAGCATGTATGGATGGGTGTATGTGTATGTGTGTGTGTTTGTGTGCAGGACGGCAGCAAAATGCTGACAGTGCGATAAGGGGGGAAGTGCGCAGGCCTTAATTGACAGACCTTATCCAAACTCATCAACATTCCCAGCAAGTCCAGGGTAAGATAGAAGACAGCAGCAGCACACTCCTGATGCTGTCTCATCTAACAAGTGGCACAGGTTTTCCAACTGTGTGTGTTTTCTTACCTTGCGAGGTTGAAAATCATATTTCACACAGTGCTGAAAGCCTTTTCCTTTTGACTTCAATGATGTCACGATGAGACAGTTTCCCACAAAGTGAGCAGAATAGCCAATTCCTTTACTGGTGCGAAAACTTTGGAGAAATCAGAAAAAGGGAATTTCAGTTACTTAGAAACTAAAGCAAATGAAGGTTAATTGATGGTGAAACATCTTCATTTCTGCATAAATTTACTGCATGTCAAGCATTTCCTATTATACAATCTTAAAAAAGGGAGTCAATTCTTTTACAAATGAATTTAAACTAAAGGAAATTCAACTTGTCAATTTACAAGCAGGGCACATTTTACACCCATATCACTTTACTTACGCCATCTTCCCCTCATTTTTCACTCATAATATATTCTTCATACATTTGAAACATCCACTTAAAACACAGTCTCATGCCTTAAAAAAAGGGCCAAAGGATCACACACAGCAGAATGAGACAGTAGATATAAATACTTTTTAAAGTGAATCCCTGATATACATTAGGAGGGTGTAAATGTGTGTTATCATGGCCTTGATGCAGCTGCAGAGGCCAATATCAGACATGCAGCTTGAGTAACAGCTGCATCTGGGGGAGGATGATAAGACCTGGGCCAGAGAAGAGGAGGATGCCCTTCCTCTCACACCTTACTTACCATCACAACCTGACAAACGGTTACTAAGGAAAC
This sequence comes from Melanotaenia boesemani, assembly GCF_017639745.1. NCBI lineage: Eukaryota > Metazoa > Chordata > Actinopteri > Atheriniformes > Melanotaeniidae > Melanotaenia > Melanotaenia boesemani. Next base: position 12,152,624 of record NC_055696.1, read on the forward strand.
AGGATTACATCCTAACACTTTACATGATTAGAGCTCATCTCTGCGACAGTATCTCACTTCCATGGTATCCTTCCTGCAGAAGACGAGCTCCCCGATTCTATCGGTAATGACTCTTTGACTCTGTTAGGGAGGAGAGGGGAAGGGAGGACGCCTCTAGTTAGCGTCACAGAGTGAAGAGGTGGAGGGAAGAAGCCCAGCGTAAGGAGTAAAGGAGTTCAATTAAATAAAAGGTCAAAGCTAATGAAGCTTCACACTAGCTAACGGCTTGCACTTACAACACTAACAGTGAGGCCAGTAAGGTCCAGAGATATACAGCTAATGGCGGCGTTTGCCAAACCGTACACTCATAATGGAGTGTTTTGACATTTAAAGTTTTGCTAAAATTCAATTATCTGTTTATCTACTAACTTACTGTTCACGTCCTTCAGTTTGACGGTTTAACAAACAAAAAAACGAGTCAATTTCTGAACAAAAACAATGCAGAAATTGTTATTCAGAAAGAAGTTACTGAAGCATTTTAAGCAGAGGTTATATTTCAAGATTCAGAAGGATGATTGTTTTCAACAATCAGTCCCTGCATTATCGTGATCCTTCCTCTACGAGATTGAAGTCTATATATTAACATGTTAAGGAAAATAAGCAGGACAAAAATAATTAATTTTTTTTCTGCAACTGCAGTTGTGCTCCAGTAATCCTCAGTAAAAAAAAACAAAAAAAACAAGGGAGATACAAGGCCAAAAGTCTGCAGTCAATTAAGTGCTTTCTAATGCTGAGAGTAAGTGCAACGCTCTCTACTTAATGCGTCATCTGTGTTCACCTTGGTGAATTTCTAATTCTGTCCACAAGACATCTTGGCGTACATAAGGAGCAGGCTTGAGCTGAGTGATTCTTTTTACAGCAGGAATTTTGTACAAAAGGAATGAAACTTCACTCTTTTTGTCTGACCTGTACAAAAAATGTCTTAAAGCTGAGTTGAGGTTGCTTTCACTAGAGATGTCTAAAGACTTTTTTTCTCTAAATAAATGTAGACTTCAAAGAAACTCATTTTTATTATAAAAGATAGAACCAAAAACATGATATAAACTATTTAACTTTATAAATCCTGTTCTTCAGTTAAACCTCAGTGTTATTGTCCATTGCAAAGAAATATTAATGCAGGGTCATTAAATCATGTAATCAACTAGATGAATCAACTGAAACACTTTTTTTGTTTGTTTGTTTGTTTTTCAGTCCATAGTCTTGGTGCAAAAAGTCGTCTTCCATTATGTTACAGTTCAGATGAATGATGAGCTACTTACCAATAGAGGTATGGTTTGTCTTTATCCACATTGATGTTGTTGAGTGGATCCTGCCTGAACCAAGTGTTGATAGTGAATCCGTTCTGGTACGGCCATTTGGCAATTGGGGGCAATGCTATAGCCTGATGGGGGATGAATACAACATTAGAGCAGGTCCAAGGTACAAAGCAATAAATGTGGACTGTAAGCCAACAACTAGGGTGCACAAAGAATAAATTTGAGCAATTTCTTGCTAATGGGGTTTAGATGTGAGTGTGGTGATTAGTCTCACCGCAGCACTGCGTCCTGGAAAATTGAAGAAAGTATCAGGACCGTGTCTCTGAGGCATCTGGTTCAACACTGACAAGAGCTTGATGGCATGTCTCGGCTAGAAGAAGACAAGACAGAAGGGAGTAACCATTGTTACTATCTGAAAGCTGCAACCTATCAGAGGCAGAGCAAAGACCCTTTGTGGAAAAAATATATATAAATGGTGTGACATCACATCTCTACCACAACCACACTGGATCAATAAGTCTTCAATCACCTCCACCATCCCTCGACAACAACCCCTCAATACCATGGTGACCCTTAATCGATCTGTCTCTAGGGAGCTGCTGGGAGAGGAGGAAGTGGAATGGACAGGGAAATAGGGGTGAGGTGGATGCGTTGGGGTGATGGTTATTGGATAGAGGAGCTAAGATGGTTGAGGGTATAGACTGCTGATCAGTGACCAGAGGTTGTTGATGTTGGTTGTACTGGTTCTTGAGAGGAGGGGAAATTGATGAGGAGGGACATGGTTATTAGCTAACATCAAACACTCTACACCTCACTAACCCTACCCAGAGAAAAGACACCAGAGAAGCGTAGTAGCCTGACATAGTCTGATCAGGCTATCTGACCATTCAGAGTAAGACTTTTGTTTTTTCTAGGAAGGGGACGTTCCTCCTAACATCTTTACAGGAAATCTGTAAATATTCTGAAACAAATAACACTGTGCTAAGCGTTTCATGGGGACTTTCACCTCATTAAAACAATCTTTAATCTGCACAATTCAGGCTTAAAGCGTCCACTCTGCTGTGAGGTAACTACACTAAGAGATTGCTGTTACAGCCCACGGGTTTGTAACAACTGCTAACTGAGGTAATCAGTAAACTACAAGGAGTAGTTGAGATTAGAACAACAGGGGGGAAAAGCTGAGTTGGCACTAATCACTTCCAACTCGTAGCTTTAAAGTAATCTCATTAACAGGAGCTGGTACTGTCACTTCAAAAGTAAGCAGCTGACTAAAAAAACAAAATTCACTTGATAATTCAAACAAGTGTCAAAGCAAGTAGGAATTTGCAGTTGGAAAGCCTGAATCAGACAAGTCTATGAGGGTTTTTTATACTGGTGTTTCATTGAAGAACAAAACTTATTAAATTATTGTCCAATCTAATGCAAAGCGTTTTGAGTATGTGCCTATTTCAAATAAGCACAGCCAAAGAAAAAGCCTATTTAGCAGTCCAGAATAACAAGTCTGTTTGGCTGACTGTGCGAAGGTGGAGAGTTTGAGGTGAGGAGATGTGGTGGTGAAATAGCCTGTCAAAGAGGAAGAAGGGAAAAAAAGGAGCCCTTGAGCTAAGCATTTAGCCCAGTGGAGCTGCACTGTGGTTAGTAATATAGAAAATAGTGGTTACATGTATAGAGAGTCTGAGTATATTAAACTGCACTGACTGTTTCACCTTCACACCTGATTAGGCTGTCACTGCTTTTACCATCAAGCTCCTACTGCTCTAACAACAGTAACACAGTCAATCCGGTGTTGCAATAATAAAGTCAATTAAAAGAGACAAAAATTCACAAATTGCCCTTGTCTCAATATCTGCTCACAAACCAGTCCAAACATAAACACACACACAGAAACACACTAATCCTCTATTATTCAGGTCTATTAGCACAATTGTCCCATAAAGTGACACCCAGATAAATGACACCACAATTAATCTCATATGCAATGAATTAATTAATTGTGAAAATACTAGCTCATCACAATCCTCACAGTAGATATTTTTGCATAATTAAACAAGGCAAATGTTTTAACAATATAATATGTCAATATGTTAAACAAGAAAATCTAAATAGTTACTGATAAATAACAACAAAAGAGTGTGCAATAATTTACAGATTTTCTAATATATGTCCGCTGCCACCTGAGCCAACAGTGGGGATTCAGTTGAAGCTTCTTTCTTTACAACTGAAGCTAATCCGACATCAGCTGAGGGCCAATTAAGTTATCTTTTTATGAATGAGTTGTATAAGGCAATGATGCCAGACAAGCTCCTAATATGTGTAAATAAAGAAAGTATACTACATAAGATAAAATGTAACAAATACAAAGCAAAGTCCATGCTGTTGCCTTTTGAACTGATTTCCATCACCACAAATGCTTCCAAGAGGCCAGTTTAACCTGTTTCATTTATAATTTCAGACTAATCAGAGTAACTGTGGGTAATTGTAGGAGTGTGGCTCTTTTAAAGGCTGGTCTTAAAGAAGACAAAAGCTAAAAAAAAATCAGATTCAGACAAGTAAGATGTGCAGCAGTGGATAATATGGAGAACATTGCTTCGTTTGCAACAGGTAAACCCATTCTAAAAGACCACTGCAATATAATTATGACTTGCAAATAAGCATAACATGTGTTCTTTAAAGTTTGTTACCTTGCTTTTGCAAAGCTAAAGACAAAAAATAGAGGTGTGCTTTAAGCTGAACCATTACTCTTCTCGTAACAGCCAATACACAAACAATCAGAAACTGTAATCACTTCCATCAGTGTGGGAGTTTAGGTCACCACTAACTTACCCAGATGCCGTTGTCTCCTCTCAGCATACTGAAGAGCAACTTCAGCTCCTTGACTGTGATGCTGTAGCTGGCCATGACTCCTAGCATGTCCACTAAGAGATCTGAGAAAACACACAGCAAGGGAGTGTAAGACCACAGAGCTAAGCATGTGTGTTCTCATGTTTGTGACTCTGTTTGAAAAGCCCTGTTCTGACATTTCTCTGATAAAATGTGATGAGGTCATAAGACAGAGAAGACTTGTTTGATGTGATTGTTGGGCAATTTATCATTTAGCACAGCCAACATTCGAGTGTGCTGCCTCCAGATTCTTAGATCTACTCCTCTGTATACAAAACACTATGTTGAATCTCTTGCAGAAGTGTTGTGCACAGCATGACTTAATACAGCAGATGTGAAGAATCAAAATGTTGCTTAATTATGTATTCACTTTAATGCATCAGGTTATAGGAGGCCATGCAATACACTTGGTACCAAAGGGTTTTTCATGAATGCATAGTTATTTTTATACGCTGTATCCAAAATAAAAGCAAAAAAACAAAAACAGTAGTAGTTCCTTTTACCTTCGGCTTCATATTTACTTTGACTGAAATTAATAGAAAGTTACATTTAAATATAAGCATGTCAGCACCACGTTAAATTATTTGTAGACAATTGTCCTGCTCCATTGACTTTCACTTTATACAAACACATCATATTAGCGTGACTATAGCAGAGATGTAGCACGGCTCTCTTGGATTGAGGCAATCTACTTAAAGAGGTTCTTCTTTCCTGTATTAGGCCTGCTAGATATGAATAGTCTACCCACAATAATTCATTAGCCAGAGCCCAGCGACAGGGAATAAAGGAGAAGGCTAGTTCACTGAGGTGCTTGGAATGAGAGGAAAATGTAATGCATAATGTCCCAGATTCAAAAGCCCCTGGCTCTGTTTTTTGGTACAATCAATCAATGTAGGTCATTTTAAATAGTTTTAGGAAAGAGTCAGAATCACGGTTCAGAAAGAAGTCTGTGTGAATATACATTAAATTGATTTAAGAGGCGTACACACCGCTGTGTTGAGCAGTAATAAGTCATAGTAGTTATAAAGCACAATATCCTGCAGCAATAGGTAGGACATAGAGGACAAGGGGAGGAAGGGGGATGGGGGGCAGGGGGGCATGTGCACACCGAGGCGTCAATAAAGAGAATTCAAGGTCAACATGATCATGCAAAGAGATGACTGTGGAAGCGCTGTTCTGCAATCAAACCCTGACAGTGCAGACAGAAACAGTGAGATTGTTAGGCTGCTTTAGTTGCAATGGAGGGTTCTTCCTGATGTTATAGGACACACACAGGCATAGATGCACACAGAGAATAAAAACAAGTCTGTGGCGGTTTATACTCTTTTTTTTTTTAAACCACTGAGGACAGAAGTTCAATCCAAAATGGTTCTCTACAAATAGAAAGCTTAGCTGTGCACACATTCAGATACAGTTCAAACAACATCTAAAAGGAGGGGTTCAAACTTTTTGTGTAATTTCAGAGGAACTTGATGGAGAACCCCTTTCACCTATCGGAAAACTACTGTTTCCAATAACAAGCAGGATAAAATAATGATATGTGGTGTAGTAAATAAGTGGTATGGTAAATTAAGGATTAAGGGTTGTTATTTTTTTTGGTTGGTTTGTTTTTTTTACATGCTGTTCTACCTAATGTGGTGCACTAGAAAATACCTTAACAAAAACTTAATTTCTAATTCAGTATTTTATTCAAAACATGTACAAAATACTATTTTAAGGGTCTTTAACACTATACTGATATTAAAAAGTAAGTAAGGATCAACAAATCCATCTCTATACACATATTATAGCTTGTCTGTTTGACATAATTACATATGATGTGACAGAATATTTACATGTTTCTCAGTGTCTCACATTCACGAATGAGCTATAATTGTACTGCTCCTTGTCATCTTCCACCTACTGCAGTCAACTCCATCACAGCAGCTAACATTGTTTACTTCTTCACATTGGTTGGCCTTAAATTTGGAACGGTCCTATGTTTTTATTATTATGGTAATGCATTGCATGGTATAAGTAGCACAAGGTTGGCAGATTTTTAGAAAAAGAAAAAGAGAAAAAGTTATGACATTTTCTTTCAAAAAGTCATTCACTGTAGCAACAAAAAGCCTTCCTCTGCTGCATGACTGTGTATATATTTAGTGTTTTTGTCCATTAAGAAAGGAGAGACCAATGTATGACCTTGAGATAGATTAAAGAAATGAATCAAACTTGAAGATAAAAGACGATGGTGTTTAGATTACTAAAAACAAATCATAGAATAAATATGTTAACGAATGCACGAACATACCTAGACACGTCAATTTACCATGTGCTCAAGGACGTATTGTAGTGCCTTATTTATAATCACTTCACAATATATAACAAATCAAATTTAATTCATTTCCAGACTGGTTTGAAAACTGAAATAATTCAATTTTGAAAGTGCTTAGAAATGGCATAAAGGTATACAGTAAAGGAGAAAAATGTTGAATATGCACCTGAGTCTTTTGCATATTGAACAAGAAGTGTTTTGTGTGTGTGTTTCACTGGCAATGAGGGCATCCTCATCAGATCAGTAGTTTGTCTTTTTAACTCAGTTTTCCCCATAAACTTGGAATAGACATCCTTTATCTCTTTTGATTCTTAGCTTTGCTTCTTAGCTCTTTATGTGTGTGCTTATTAGGCTAGCAAGTTTAAAGGGAGAACAGTATTTAGTTTGAATTTTGGTTTTGAATTTTGAATAAAAAGATCATGTGAATGAAACTGAGCCTTGTGTCCATAGTGTTAAACTATGTTTGAAGACACACCTACAAACTAAGCACAGCATCACAACCAAAACAACAGCTAGCTAACCCAGCTAAGGATTTTTATCTGAAGGAAATTAATAAGCTTGTTACTGGTTATATGAAAGAGAACATGCTGCTGATATCAGCCGTAAAGTCGCCATCTTTCTGTAAGATAGATGCCAACTCTACAACTTGTTAGCTTCTGTGCATTGTGCTGCAAACATCTGGTTCTTTTGTATGATTTGTTTGCTTTTTTTTATTATTATAACTATCATTAATAAAGTTTTAAAGCAGCCATTGCATATGTCATTCCTATTAATAGCACATAGTTTTAGAAGGTGTATCATAAAATATTTTATATACTGAGGTAGATTCAGTACATTCAAATTTAGATGTACACTGACATTGTAACCAGAGTGCATAACAAACTAAAAGGGATGTTTATATTTCAAAACACAAATGTACTCTATTAATTAATTTTATCAGCAGCTAAATTAATATTGTAATTAGTTGCAATTTAAAAGCTTTAATCCTGAAATCTAATTAGTTGCTTTGAAAGTACAGTAACCCAACACTGACTGCAAAACTACTGGAATTACATTTTAACTATAAATCACTCATTCCTTGTGCAGTTCCGCAGACATTTGCCTCATAAAAAATATACCCTAATTACTACCAACATGTGATGTGACCCCCTTATCTTTTCTGGTTGTGTCTTCATGCAGTCATTGACGTTACCTGGCCGTGTGTCCATGTCTCACCTGCGATCATGTCGTCCACAGAACTCATTTTGAGCAGCACCTGCTGGATGAGTCCGACCTCAGTGCTGGTTTGCAGGTTGCGCACACTCTTGCGCAGTATGGCTGTAAACATGCTCCAGATCTCAGCCTGGCACGTCACCTCGCAGTGGGACAGCAGCTCCACCATGCAGCCAATGCTCTCCGCCTCCTGGATGATGAAGTTCATCTCCAGGTCAAACTCGCCGCCCACCAGCTGGGGGAGGATGATGGAAGAGGGAGGACGAGGAGGAGGAAGAAGAGTACGAAAGGATGGCAGACAGTGGAAGTATTGAGGGAGAAGGAGGGAAAATGGAGAAGGGAGAAAGAGAGAGCAGAAATAGTGAATGATTTAGTGAAGCATTTAACCTTTTGTCTCCAGGAGAGGTAAGCCTGGCTTCTGATGGATGTTGATTGTGGTTAGGAAAGCATTTTTTTGCCGGGGGGGAAAACATACTGCCACAAACAAACGTCCTTCATCTGGACACACACACACACAGCATCTCCTCTTCTCTTTTCTCTATAATGTAAGAAGACCACCACTCGCTTCTGTGAACCACAATCATTATCATCATGCAGCCAGCGTAAAAATGGCCCCTTCTAACACCTCTCACACACATACCGCAGTAGCAGGAAGGCACATACAGATTTACACAAGCAGTGATTAATACATGTTTCAGTCCCAGTTCTCTCAGATGGCATTAGTCAGATGATACCACACTTTTCAAATCGAGTGCAAATGTTCTGTCTCTTAATGGCTGAAGCACTATAATTACTTGTGAAAGTACAGCTTTCATATGACTGTGTTTTACATTCACTCATACACGAACACGAGCTTCCCCACACAGTTCGTCCTCGGCATACTACACTGTCCAGGAAATCGTAACCATGGTAACCAGCAAGCTTAGAGACCACCACTGAGGTTATTAAATCAGAGGGAACAGAAACATGCAATAGATTGGGAGAAGCTAGCAAGACACAGACTGTGATAAACATTATGACATCGGTACCAGCGGCAGAGAAAATAAAAATAAACCAAAAACAATCAGTTTCACAATGAGAGGACTAAAGAGTGACGACTATCTGCATTATGAAGAAGAGTCAGATTATTCCTGATATTGGTTTTAATTTCAATAATCCTTCAGTTTCTCCTGAAACGGTGTTTAAATGAAAAATAATATTCAGGTTATGATTTATGAAACCATCATTTTAGCAAGAATGAGAATTTAGTTGTGAATGTACTATTTATTTTCACAAACATTTAAATTAAAAAAGTACATCTCTAAGAGTTCACAAGCAATCAAACACAGTCTTGGTGTATTAAACACACTGTGTGGTCAATAAGTTGATTTGGCTGGTGTAAGCTTTGCTAAATATTGCACTACACATAACATTATGATCCAGTTCCATCCTAGTTATCTTGTGAGGTTTCTGTTAAGCAAGGAAGTTATTTTTTCCCACTATTCTTGTATTCTTTTAATCTAGTAAATATTTGGCTTATTTTTAAAGCTAAAAACTATGTCTTAGCAATCATCTATAAAATCTTCAGAAAATTTAGAGTGAACTTGAAATAAATTATTCTCCTACTGGTGGTTTTAAGGGTTTGCAGCTGAGGATGTAGCTGCACCCAAACCTGTAGGAAACTTTTCATGTCCTGTGTGAACAACATGTAGGGAATGATCATTTCAAGGTGAAGAACTAAGTGCCAGTTAAAAGAGTTAGTATGGCTAGATAAGGATCAGGCCATTTCTTTTTATATTAGCCACTGCTCTATCTTCCTGTTGCACCTCACCCTTGTTTGTCTTTGATGGTCAACACGTTATTTAGAGCACAGTCTCCTCTACTTCCATATCAGTCCCTGATGGTTACTGACCAGACCCTCATGCATGTTGACTTATGAGGGGAATTCAAAGTGGATCCTGTCATTTTTTGAGCTTTTGAGATTTTTAAAACCAAACAAGGTTACAAAAGGGATGCTCACTATTTCCTTAAATGTGATTATTCATGCTTATTAGAATTACTTACTAATAAAGCAATGTCAGAAACTAACTTCGGACTAATGCCGCCCTGCTGTACATGCCAATAAAATCTACAGAGCAGCCATGTGAAGGTCACAGTTTATCTTTCTGACGACCCAAAATTTAATTCAATTAAATGAAGACAGCGGCTGTTTGGTCCCCCAAATTCTTTCGGGCCTGATGTTTTTTTAACCTCTGCAACTTATGAATTAATATCACCCAGGCTGCAAGGGAATCTAGGAGTAAGATATCAGTCTAACTTCAGTGTTGATGCTCAAGTCAAACATGTTGCTCCATCTTCGCTTTTCTTTATAGGTTAAGACAATCTAAAAAAAAAAAAAAGTTAACTTCCTGGATGTTTTTGCCATTTCTTGCATTGACTGTTGCAGTTTACTGTACTCAGGTATTGGTCAGCGCTCCCTCTGTCATTTTCAGTTCATTGAAAACGCTGCAGCGAGACTCATTACCTCGACAAAAAGGCACAAACACATCACCCTTGTACTTGCACTCTCTGCACTGGTCTCCTCTTAGATTTTGCATTGATTTTAAAATCTTACTTCTCACCTTTAAAGCCTTAAATGGCCTTGCCCCTAAATACATCTCAGGTTTATTGACCTGGTATATATACTTCTGACCACTCAGATCCATAGATGGTGCTCTGTTAGCTATTACCAGATCACAGTTTGAAACAAAGGGAGTTCAGGATTTTATTTATTAATTTTTTAGATAATTTTTTTAGATTATTCTCTTTGTTTTCTCTTTGATTGCTCTGTTATTCTGGAAAGTGAAAAAATCTTGAGTAGAATTTCTACACACTTGTTTCAATGTCTCAACACCGCTGTTGCATATCACAAAAAAAAAAAGAAAAGAAAATGATGCTGCATTAAACAATATTAACACGAGAATATAGATTAGCAACATTAGCATTACATGCTGCCCTGTGGACGCCTCTTGGTTTCAGGCTCAGTGAGACCTTGAACATGAAGAGATAGCTTTGTAAAGTCATATTTACTATCCGTATGCTTCAAAAACATCTCCTTGATTGATCAGGTTTTAGACCTCTGCCTTGTTCTCATCTCGTCCTTCTTCCCCACAACAACCACTTCACCTTTCTCTCACATTCTGTCTTTTTGTCTCGTCCATCTCTCCAGTCTGTGAAGTGAATTGATCCACAGCGCTCTGTGAATGCATTAGCACAGATTAGAGAGAACGAGGTAAGGAATAAAAGGAGGAAGAATTTAATTCATCCCACACTGAATTTTCTGCACTCCTCTGAGGTTCCCAATTACAAAACTCGCTGGGGACAACTGCGTCCTGCCTCATCTATACAACCTGCCCATCAGAAGACATTCAATATGTACCGCTACAGGGGGAAACAGCAAAGATGGCATTTGTAGAAATTTGCTTGCTGATACGCAGCAGTTTGAACACGGGAACACACACATCCCAGGAGCATACCTACACATGTAAAACACAAGCGTAATTTCTCTACACTTACTCTCCCAATCTGGAACATGACAGTGAGATGAGAGGGGTGATGCAAACGACTGCAACAAATTGAGTCTTGTGACAAACAATGCAACGAAAAGGAGTGTGAGAGCTAAAGATACAGTAGGAGAAAAAAAGGAAGAGGTGCTTGTATAATTATTGTTTGTTCCAGTAGAAGAAACATAAGGAAAGGTGATTTAAAACTCTCATGATGCTGCCAAAAACAAGCCAGTCTTTAAACACTAGATATCAAAAGAGAGATTTTTTTTTTTCATCTGAAAACATTCACATCAAAACCATGTTTTCTATTTCATGTGGCTGAGGATTGATGCTTGAGCCAATTTTTTGCTTGAATTGATGTATAAACATGCTGCTTAAATAACAATAAGGCTGATCAAGCGGACCCTAAGCACACTTGAGTGCACTCAAAGACCATCACCATCATGGACACCAACAAAAGACTACTAATTAGTTTTATGAGGAGGCATGATTCTTGTGCATAAGTACCCATAACCTTCAATCTTTCTTTTCACCCCACTCTGCAAAAAATCAGTTCAAACCCATATTGCGAAAACCCTGACAAAGGTTCAAGTTATCACATCAGTGAGCATGCACAAGAGCCCTTAACTACCCCATCACATACACTACCAGTTAAAGGAAACATAAACACACACAGGCATCCATATTATGCGACATGCCTCGGGATAAAGGCGCCTAGCAGTACCACGCCTTCTCTCCTCTGAGGCACAGAGCCTCTATGTTGACCTCAATGTTTTCTTGGCAACTGGTTGAAGATGTTTGTTTTGGCAGCATTAAGACAACGATTGCTCCCCAAGTGTACCACTTGTGCCTGTATGTTCCATTAACACATGCAGACACAAACACGGAGAACAAGCAAGTTAACCAGCTGCTGAGTCAAACAGCCTGTTGTCAACCAGTTGCCAAGAAGGTGACAACCTATTTCCCACGAATGACGTTCAAAGAGGTTATTAGAGCATCTGACCAGGTAAACACTAGAAGCATAAGCTGGTGAACATAAAGATGAGTTAGTATTTTTTTATGCTTGCTATTCAATTCAGAGACTTTATTAACCTTGAAGCACATTCAGTAGCTGTCTGAAATACAAGGATATCTGCCAGTGGGCTAATTATTGATGACTAATCTCACATTGTGAAGTACTTCTGAGTTTGAGAGAAGTCCATCTTTTTCACCTTACAACTAAAATTTACACTTACAAATGTGCTTCCTTTTTTTCCCTCTTATTCCCTGTGTTTTTTATTATTCTGTGCTGACCAGCTTTGCAATGCTGCTCATTCAGACCCTGAAGGATGCTGGCGCTGAGCTTGGCATGGCTCTGACCGTGTGAGGAGAGTGGAGGTGAGTGCCAGGAACCATCTTCACACCACAAAGAGCTTATATGAGCAGGTTCTACCAGCCAAAACCAGCTCTCGTAAGAGCCTGGTCAAACAAGCACTCCCTTTGTATATGTGACCCTTTTTCAGCAGCAGTGCTGCTCTTGAGCAGGTCCAAGGGTAACTGGCTTTTTTAAGTAAAGCGAGTCACAGCTGCATTAGTAAAGTGGGTGTAAGACAGAAAATGGATGATGGCCTGAGTTCTAGCAGTGTCAGTCTGGGTGAATGTCTTACTGTCATTGCAAACAGAGAGAACTGAATGAAATGAAGCCATTGTTAATGTGTTTTTTTTTTTTCTTAAAAAACAAAATGTCTGCCATGAAAAGACCTTTTCTAGATTTAGTTATACCACCATTTATTTGGACTTCTGTTTACGGGCAGCCAGTGTTCACTCTCTTTTACTTTTGCTTTTGTTTAGTTTTTTTATAATTTGAGTTATTTGTGCATTATTTGAGTTAGGGATAAAATAATAAAAACTATATTAATTTCTGTCTGATTCATTTAGCAAATGAGATGAAAGGTGCATTCACACCTTATAGTCCACTAGACTATAACTGAGGGTTGCAATATTCTTCTGGTCAGTTTGCTTTCACTCTGCACTTAGTCAAAGAAACCCAACCTTTGGAATAATGTGTTCCCCTCCTCACCAGAGGAGGAACTGAATCAAGAACTGAGGCAGTTGCAGGGCAACTTCCATTTCCGTCACACAAGTTGTAGCCTGCCTGCTACGTTCCTTTCGCTTGTTTTTTTATATATAGACTAAAACTCACTTCTTTGATACACATCAAGAGTTCAGATGTGCGTTCACACTTCCCCAAATGGGCCAGACGTTTTTGAGCAAACAAATAAGGATTTGATTGGATGAGAAGAGCATTCAGAAGAGAATTCAACCTGAATCACATTTGGTTAAAATAGCACTACTGAACTTTGGCAGATTTTTGCACTTTGGTGCCCCCAACAAGGGCAAATTCGGCATCCTGACTGATTCTTAGCTCTCTTCTTTGAGTAAAGGCCATGCCGAAGTCAACTCTTGCCTTGTCACTATCTCTACTTCTTTTCCTTTTTCCTCTAATAATGACTTCTTGGATTGTTTTGTTTTCTTAATCCATAGTGGATTTTTTAAAAAGACCATTGTGGCTAAATCCACCATGGATGTGTCCAAACAGACAATTTATTGGTATCTAGTTGCTGGTGAGTGACGCAGTGCTGTAAAGCAACACACAGCTGTCAGTGTGCCGTCAAACCAAGTGAGAAACACATGTTTTATAGTCAGAAAGTTAGGAAAAGTTGCTGTTATACATTGCAGAACAAATTAATTGACTATATAATCAGTTCTCAGTTGTTACCAGCTACGTCTCCTGTGTACCAGATTTTTCTGCTACTTCTGGGTCAAAGCCCAGGACGGGATCTTTGTAACATACACAGAGCACCTAGGCCAGTTTGAGTCCAACTGAACGTATCATGCAAGAGTAATTCAACACCAAACCACATTTATTCTTCAAAGAAAATTCAGGCTTAGCTCTTTAATTAAAACTCCAGACTAAATTTCATTTCAGCCTTTAATCACAGCTATTCCAAATGTATTCCGAAGGGTAATACATTATTCACAATAATTATTTAATAATAATAATAATTAAAAAAAAATCTCTCTCAGACCCACCACAGTCTATTATCAGGTGCTGTGATGACACATCAAACGCACGATTATGCTGGAGATTACTTTGACTGTTTGAGTGTTTAACACTGGATGACTATAAAGGCCAAACCAGGCAAAAAAGGCACCTGTTGCTCATTACGGCCATCAGAGATGACAGGTCAGAGAGGAGAGCTGACAGTTAATAGCCACCTCCTCTACCTCTGCACATTCAATTGAGCCTTTAGAATCGGCATCATCAATATACAACTTCAAAGCCTCTGGGAGAGTGCTGGAGAGGTGCGACTACGTCTACGTGTTTGTTTGGTGTGTGTGCATACGAGAGCATGCGTTCGGCTCATTACTCATTTGTGTCCTTTGAGTGAGTCGCATCCATTCAACCCCCTTTGTGTGAGGAGTGAGAGGAGACGAGAGGCCCATCCAGACATGAGATCACAGATTATACACTTAACGCTTCACCAAGAGGACTCAACGAAGCACAGGAGAGCAAAATTGAAGAAGAGTGTGTGTGTGTGTGGGGGGGGGGAGAGCAGGAGATGAAAGAAAATAAAAAAAACAAACAAAAAAAATGGACAGCATAAGCTGCAAAGGGGCAAAGGGAGAAGATAAAGATGAACAGGAAAGACTGAGTGTAAAATAAAGGAAGGTTGAATGCTTTTCTTATCAGGACGGCAGAGCAATTTTATTGCCTGCAGCTTCACAATGTGCAGCGGAGGGTTTAGTGCTCTGCTGATGACCATAGCAAATCTCTGCAAAGATATGGATTATGCTGGGGCTAAACTGGCCACTAAACACTCAATAATCCACATTCTGCTTTCTGCATGACCTCATTTTTAGTAAACTGTATTGATAAGAGCAGCGGATAATTTTATCACCATCTCAGATTCATATGAGGAAGACAAACCTCTTCCAATCTTGTATTTTATTTCAAAGCTTTACATCAAATATACTTTATAAGGGTTTAGAATAGGGATGAATTTCCAAAGGAAAGGGAAAAAAAGCCAGCTAATGACAACAACACCAAAACTGTCAATTAATGGATGATAGTTTTATAGATAATTAAGCAACACTAGTTTTCTTTTAGAAAAATAGGCTATTGTCACATGCTCCTTTCTTTTAATTCATTAGGATGATAGAAATGTTCCGGACAGCTGATAAAACAAACAAGCAATATGAAAATTAGTCCAAACTTAGACTTATTTTCTCTGTTCGTTATTTGGATTTTGTTCAACCAAAGTTTAAATGCTTTATAACCTGAAAAAACTAAGGATAAAGTAAAAAATAATTATCAGATGAATGCATAATAAGCTAATATTATTCGTTGAACACTTTGCTTTCTGCCTCCACAAAATGTCTGAATGTTTGTGAGATAGAAAGAAGGAGAGCTGAAGAAAAAGAGAGAAAAAGTTTGGGATGATGAGATGTAAAAAGGCAGCGTGTGTGTCTGTCTCTGTCGCTCTGATTGTAATCAACAATGACATATTGACTGTAAGTTGCCTCCAGACACGTGTGAGGAGGAGAGGAGGGTGTGTGTGTGTCTCTGTGTGTGTGTGTGTGTGGGGGGGTCCAAATCATTGGACTGCATTTCCCATGGGTCTGTGTACCAGTTGTACCAGTGAATGCACAGATGGCAGGCGAGACATGACACAACCCCCCACTCGTGCAATATACAGCAACAATGTCATAACCACACAGTCAGCTAAATAAACATTATCAGCCGTGAGTGTGTGGAATTATCTAAGCGCTGCTCTGCGTGGACTGTATTGATTTTACTTTAGAGTTCAGGGAAAGATAAAGAATAAAAACTGAATTATGCTCCATAATCACAGCAGAGTAGTTTCTAGAAGGATGCAGAGAAACACAGTTTCAACAAACAAAAAATATGGCAACAATTACATAAAGTCACACATGGGGATGGATATAAGGGTAGTTTAGACCAGCAGAAACCAGACAGGCCACGCTGCAACCTGGATAGTTATTTTGAGTAACAACAGTAACATTAAATGACACAGTCTTGTGTCTTGAGTCGGTGAGACACTCAAAAGGACGAGGATAAAGATCCCATGAGACAGGTAAGGTCTCCTCAAAGACATGAAAGTAAATAGAGTTGTCAAAATACTCCAACAGAGTGTTTGCAGGAAATGTGCCATGACCAAGCTGCCTGTACCGCATAGCAGCAAAGTAGAAGTAATAAGCACCACTTTAGTTTAGATTACAGTTACTTAACAGCTACTTAAAACTGCGTACTGTAATAAAATGTGATTTAAATGAATGCTTTTAAGGTACTAAACAGACTGAGTCTATGCATTCATGCTCCTCTGTGGGCACAAAAAAAGAGGACAAAATCACACTATTGAGAAGCTAAGAGATCTATTCTTGTCAAAGAGCACTAATATGTTGGTTCTGGTGACTTATAAACCTGTAGTGGAAAACGATGAAAGCTGACAGTTCATGTAACTGTCTCAGCAACCCCACAACCCAACTACCGCCTCAGCTCATAGGCTGGCAACTAGCATGTCAAGGCAGGTAAGCCATCAACACTTGCTGGCTGTCACAATCATTACATAATCGTTTAATTTGGATTATTTAAGAGAATTCCAAATATTTTTGTGAACTTCATAATTGTTTTAGCCACCTGTATAGAAAGAAAAGAAAGATAAACAGCATGTCAACAACATCATCTCTGCGCTGTTCTTATGTAGCACAAGGGCTAGAGAGAAAAAAACATATTTAATTAAATTGTATTTACAATTATGTCTACAACAATTATTTGTCCATTAAAATTTCATAATTATGTCAGCCTAGCTGACTGTTCAAACTTTCCTACTTTACATGAACTGACCAAAAAGGAGGTTGGATTGTGATGCAATAAAGACAATGATTATGAGATGCCCTGCTCATCTTGATGGTGTAAATTATTTTGTAAGACAAGCATGCACATGAAGGAAAAAAGCAAATGAAGCAACATCTTTAAAGAAACATCAACACAGCAGAGAGTCTTCATAACCAATGCACAGCAAAATATGAGTTTATAATTTGAAGAACCACATATATATATTTCTATTCCCAAAGTACAAACCAGTAGTCACATCACTACTCCTATTGTTGGAGTATATTTTTGCGAAAAAATTACATAACTACCTTGTCTTTTAGGCAATGTGTATGGTAGAGAAAAAAAAATCATGGATCAGAAGAGACGGACTGATCTCCATCCAACCGCTCGCTGTGATGGAGTGAGACTAATGGGCCTGTATAGCACCACCTTTCATCTTCCACCAACACAACACTGGTGGGTGCACTAGACTTTTATAGCCCTACACGAGAAGACAAAAAACATAAGCTATAAAAAAGCTGCACAGCCTGTTGTGGCTTTTTTTTAGAAAGTACAGGCACATTTGAAAATAACTGTAACCAAATACATTACCAATCAGACTATATTAGTGGTATGAATATGTGTGTTAATAAATATCATAAATGTGACTTATAGAGTGCTGGTTATAACACCACCAAGCCATGTACCAGTTCAGGGTTTAGTTTGGCATATGTGCATAAACATTGTGGCCCATAGGTAGGAAAGGCTTGTTTCCAGTCTGCTGGTGTGATCCTGACAAGTGCACTGTGCAGAAAAGGTGACAAATTCCAATCAAGAAGCTGCTACCTCCCATCTGGCAAATAAGTGTACTCTCTACAGTTCCATCTGATTCAAACCTTGACGTTTGTCTTCTCAGTGCCAGGAGCAGTAGCCCGGGCACATTTTCCATAAAAATAAGCATGAATGTGCATCTGTGGATACATCAAAGAAAAGCTTTTGCACATTCCCATGTATTGTCAGTTTCTGTTAACACTTGTAGACAACAAAGAGAGAGAATTGAATAAAAAAAAAAGAGAAGACAATACAAAACACCTGCTGCTCTCTCAGAAAGTCAAGTTCAGCATGCCTTTTCCAACCTCCAACATCTGACTCAAATCTTATCAAATGCAAGAAAAAAAACTGCATACATTTGCAGACAAGTGTAACAACATTCACACACTTCACAAACTCACCGAAGACACATACTCAGCATTCAAAGGGCAAAAAACCTTTTAAACAATTCATTGTGAAAAGCCTGGTAGGTCTTAGTCATTTGCACACACACACATCACATTCAGCACGTCACTAACACATTCAAGCTTGCTCACAACAGCAGAAATCCATATGAATGGCAGCATGAGTAAATCTAGAGTGTCAATAATACATAATTAATGAGGTGTCTTAGTAATAGCATGTAATAAGCAAAAATGTTTATTAAAGTTAAAGCAAAATGAGCTTCTAAAATTAAAAGGAACAGCAAAGAGAAAGAGATTAAGTGGGGGAAAAGCTGACGGCAAGAAAGTGAGGTCAGAAATCATAAATGGGGCAGGAATAGAAATGCAGTGGAACAGGAATGGTGTGGATGTTTGCTCTGTAAATAGAGAAAAAATGACAAATAAATAGAGACCAACAAATTCATGGACTCATTTCAGCACAGCGGACAGCTCCTGGTCTTTCTGCTGACAGTTGCTCTGATGGGGGAAAAGCTACAGAGGAAACTCCTCACTCGGGCTGCACAAGTCCCTTGCAAATAACTAGAGCTGAAGCTTGTTCCCACATTCGTACCAACAATATTTCACAGGACCCACGGTCTGACATCAGTGGATGACTAACATTAAAATTCAGAGAAGTGGGAGCTCTGCTGTTTACAGGCATCCAAGCAACACAGAGCAATACAGAAACAACAATCTAGGTCAAAGATACATGCATGTACATACACACAGCAGGGAATGATGATTGCAGCCAAGTGATCACAAAGCTGACTTCATCCAACTGCAGTTTAAAATGTCTGCCACCTGATTGGCCAAAGAGGCTTAGTAACGGATCTAGCAATAAGCCTCGTCACATGCTGCTGGGTCACAAACAAAATAACATTTTTGCCTTTTTGTCTTGCAGGACACCATGTGAAACTCACAAACACACGTTCTAAAAAGCTTTGTTTACACACTCACAAAGCTTTCTCAGTCACTAGATTATGTTGTGAAACTCATGTTACAGTTATTTTTATTATACAGAAAATAAAACACAGTTAAAATTTTGGCAATGTTATTAAAATCTTTGCTTCCAACCTTTGGATAGTTTTGCTGAATTTTGGCATTTGGATATGTTAAAAAATGTTTTTAAGTTTGGGAAACAGACTCGATGGACAATTAATCAATTAGATTTTAGAAGTAATTTGGATTTTTGCCATTTAGTAATTTCTTTGAAACCACAGATAAAATGGAGATAGATATTTGAATTTAAAGAGTATATTCAGTGCATAAAAATTGGAGTACATACATTTTGTGACTGCAAGTTATGTGCTTAAGACTGATGTGGATGAGCTGTGCAGAATAATGCCTCACAGCTAAAATAACGATCCACTGCAGAGTCACATGAATTAAATACTTCTTTGTGCATACAACCAAAGTCAAGCTTCTACTTTTTTTCAGTTTATTTTATTTAGATGATGTACTTTGATCTTTGTTATCTGTGTCCTAAACAAAAGTAATGAGTATAAGCATGATATTCTGTACTTTTTAAAATTAAGTAAGTGGTAGTCACAATAGCTGATCCCACAAAATGTTGCTATACAATTCACAACCCTACAAGCTTTATCGTTTCTAGGAAGTATAATGTGATACTCCAGAATTCCCATTGGCTTCTATGGATATGAACTCCTAAAACCAGATGCATGAATCACTGAATGAGCACAAGGGTATCCTCTTTATAGACTTGACCCAACGGATTTAGAGGAAATCTGTGAGCAGCCATAGCATTTGGGAACATCTACTTTCCAACAGGGAAATGCCTAGGCCTTACAAGAACAGAAACTGCTATGATTTATGTGTTGAGAGCGAGAGAGTTATCATTAAAAAGGGTTTTCTCTCACCGGGGGACGAAAAGGTTTCGTGAAGAGAAGGGTGAGAGTGAGAAAACATCTGAAGTGATGAGAAAAATAAGGAAGAACAAAGAGGAAAGCCAAGAGGAAGTCAGGAGAGTAGCATCAAGGGAAGGTTGTGATTGAGAGCTCACCCTTAGAGGGACTGTGAAACAAATGAGATGTTCAATCTGACACAGAGAGCAGAAAGTCAGTGAAAAGGATGGTGTAATGTAAGAGGCCGATAAAGTGGTGTTTTAGGTGGTTTGGTGGTTCTCCTTCACAGACGACCTTAAAGGCAATTCAACCCAAAGAAGAAATGGTTCATAACCTAAAAGCTGTCAGATTTTAATTAGAACAGTGACAATGTCCAGAATTGGTGGGCAGGTACTTGACCCGTGAAAACAATCAGTTCACTACACCTGATGTTAGGGTGCAACTTCAGTTCTCTACATGATGATTGGTTCTATAGATTCCCAAACTACGGTCTGTGTTGTGATATAGTCCCTCAAAATTCTGCTATGCTCTGCTTGAAAAAAAATAATAATAGAGAGAGATTCTGTAAAAGACCAGAAACTCTATTTTCAGTTCGTCCTCAAGACAGGTATCGCTGTTTGCTGTTTCAAGGAAGCTGCGGAAAGAAGACTTACAGTGCGTACTTGAACAAAGCCCTCATGCCTCGTCTTCTGATTTAGCTCAAATGTGTTCATTTGCAGGGAGTGATTAATCAGAGAAATGAATCGAAATACATAAAGAAGCAAGCAAAGGTTTGGGTACTTCAGTCAGAATTTCTCTTACAGAGTATATCTCTGATATAGATGTAGAATTTTTTTTCCTTTCTTAACTGAATCTATTCAACCCTCCACCAGTGAAAGATTCCCTGCGCTGCTGGATGCAACACAAGCCCAAAACACAACAGAGCTACTGTTGTCCACAGCTGAACAGGAGATTCATTCCTCAAATTCAGTTCTCTTTATTGTCCAAATACTTCTGTTGGTCTAGTTCGATGAGCTTCAAAATACAACATGATGGTGTAGATAATGTAATATTGTAATGAGGCTGCAGGAAAGGTTTTCTTCAGATATATTTATACAGGTGCAACAGCTGGTGTGATGAAAACAGGGTTTTGACATGTCTTTCGACCAATGCTACCAGCATTTCTCTCTGAAGATATTTATATTTATTCAAGTTTTACACATTTAAATTTAATCTACATCAATCCTGCTAAATGTCATTTCTAAAAAAATTACTTCACTGGCATCAATTACTGTCATTTTTACAGTGATGAGGAGTTGCTTACAGAAAGCCATGGCTGCTTATTGTTGGGAAAAGGTTTGAGGAGTCAGAATATTTATAAAGCTTTGAAATTTGCATTGGCTCACTTTTTGTAGCAATGACTGAGTTCCCGCCATAGCCTAACATGCTAATTACGGTTGGAATACTTGGTAAACATTCTGAGAGCCCTTTAAGTGCCCAATCATTTAGTATGATGTTATTTTATTCACTCAAAAGTAGCAACAATGTCTCCCTAAACCTGTTTATTAGGAGGCTACTTTGTTTTTTATCCGTGTTTCACATTTATTTCTCAGTGACTACTGTTTTTCATTGAATGCATGTGAATGTGTGTGTTTGTGTCAGGCTAGGTGATGCTAAGTTCAAAGGTTGCCAGATAAGCCCTGTAGACCTGACTCAGCCCAAGCTGCTGGCAATACAGGACCACTAATCTGTTTGTTTGGTTTGGTCAAGTGTATGTGCTCCGTTGTTTAGACGTGTGCATGCATGTGTGGCAGTCCTCACACGCACGCGTCTGTGTGCGTGTCCGTCATCCGCTAAAACAATGGAGAGCACTGTTCCATTGAGCCACAGCTGATGGAGGATAAGAGAGGTAGCAAGCAGCTCCAGTGAGTCTCAGTAATCCATCATCATGAGACAGGGTCAGGAATGACACACAAAAATGTTCATGTTGGTGCACACATACAGAAAAGAGCTAAAGGGATAGCAGAGCATGATGGACTTACTGCTACTGTACAAAGAAGACCACACACAGTGATGAAGTCAAGTTAGACAGCCACACAGTGTAATTATGGGTTCAGGAAATAAAGAGCAACTCACCATGCTAAATTCAAATTTGATCTAAACATGTTATTTACCAATAAAAATGAATGACCTATTTGGCCTAAAGATTTAGCAACAACTACAGCTGCTTCTCTGTAAAGGTGATTCTGTGTTACAGACTTTACTGAGGACTGGTTGTCCGCGATGGACAGTGATGAAGACTCATTTGAGGCTTGTATTGTTTGAAGCAGACAAAGCAGTAACAGCGCAGCAGTTGTCAGAAGCTTGTGATTCGTATGAAAATTTAAAAGAAAGCAGTTAAAGTTTGCGTTCAGGTGATCAACTTGGATTCAAATCTTCTCTGTGTTTTCTACATATTTTACATGCAATCACGTTCTTCTGTTTCACACTGTTCAGTGTGTTGCCTTATTTTCATGCCTTCAGGATGTTTAATAAATTAATACTTTATCATATTGCTTTCATTTCCTCAAAAGAATTGCCAACTGAAAAATCATCCTGAGGACATTTTTTATGGACACTAATGGATAACTAATGGACAGCAGTAAGCATTAAAGTTAACTTTAAGATTAAAAACAGTAGCAAACAATGAGGATGAGGTCTAAATCTTTCAAATCTGAAATAATTATATAGCATATACAGGATAAGGTAAATAAAAGACCAAAAATGCAGCTTAATTATTACTGTGAATTTGATTTTGATGAGCAATTTAAGCAGTCAGAGTTAGCAAAGTCAACAATGTTAAAGGTTCAATGCAGATTCATTTATCTACCTATTCTGATTTCCAAATGGCAGCTATGTTAATATATAAAAAGTACAGAATGCTATGATGATTGTTTTTAAAAAACAAAATTCTGGCTCACAGATGATGATGATGATGTCAAATGCCAAACTACCTAACAAAAAACAATTCTGTATCAAAAGGTCATATCAACATGAAATCCATTCTCAAATATCACTGCACATTGCCAGAGTGCACTTACAGCCTTGAGAGCTCTTCCTTGGGAATGCCAGACACTTGGAAAAGAAAATAAACTCATATGACTTCAAAAGGATGGAAGATTAAGATAAAAAAGAAAAGATAGGAAAAATCTTGCGAAGCCTAAAATACAGGACGAGAAGTAAAAGTAACTGCTGTGAGGTACAAGAACAGTTTGAGAAAATCAAATACATGCTGTTTATTGTTCATAAATCATATATATTAGCTTTGGTGGTAAATATTCCTGTGCAAATCCAGCTCCTTAGGCAAAACACATGATAACACCTCAAGTTTAAAAATATCTAAATCAATCTATGTGTGCATGATCCATAACAGCTATGCTAAATTAACCCAACACTCATTTATATAGCTCAGAGTAAAACTGAATAGATCCATGCATTAATGTAATTTAAGATTGTGCTTCTCTGCATCCATATTCTCTAGCCTAATACTTTTCCTGGAACCAGAACTTGAATGCGGTGAGGGCGCAGCAAGCGACAAGGGGGACTCTGAATGATGGCACAGTGAGTCACCACCAGTACCAGGTACTCAGCTTTTCTGAGCATAAAAGAGTCTTTGGGAGGGGTGAGGCTGAACCCTGCTACAAAACATTCATCTCCATTTTGTCACTAGTGGATATGTTATAAGGGAGAGATCTTGCACCTAAAAATTTATCAATAGAAATCTAGGGGAGAAATCCCAAATGTCGAAAATGATAGCTTTATAACACGTCCCACGCTTCCTTCAGAAATGGTAATGGTCTGCTGAATGACCAAACCTTTCTGGCTAATTGTGTTGCTGCAGATAGATTTCACCGTTGTGAACATTTTGAATAAACACGGCAAATAAGGATTCAAATATTGAAAGCGCAAGGAAAAAGCGTAATTGTGTTCAAATTTTTTCATTTCAGTAACACCAGAATGAATGAAGTTATTATGATGACTTGCAGGTAAATAGAGTATTAAAGCTTTTTAAGCCACATTTTCGGAGAGGAATTGCCTAAATCTTTCTGCATTATGTTTTTATTTGACATGACTTGCTGTGTAATACATGCAGTTTTTATGTCTTGGTGACCATTAAAATCGTAGTTAAACCTCTCTCCTCACTCATGTAGATAGAGGACTTCTTCCTGAAAGAGTTACTGGAGGAAGTCTTGCCACTCTTTCTGAGTGGCAAGACTTTGCTACTGGTCCAAGAAGAAGATTAGATCAAAGTTATGTATTATTAATTTTTCTTTGTGCCACATTATCTACAGTCACTTACAACGTGGGGGTGTAATGGTATGCCAAAGTCACGGTTCGGTACATACCTTGGTTTTAAGTTTTGTTTTGTTTTTTTGGTACAGTAAGGTAACAAATGCAAAACATAAAACTGTTTAACTTTGGTGTAAACATGAACATGTTTGAATATATTTAAAATGTAACCAAAAACAGAAAAGAAATCTGCTTGTATTAAATTCTTCAATAAAAGATTCTTAAATAAATCATAAAAATCCCATGAACAGAGATTTACCCAGTATTTGTTCATACATAAGGGAGGGATGTTTCAAGAGAAAAATAGATATTTCACTCAAACTTGTAACAATAATAATTCAATCCACAGTTCACTTTTTTCTTTTAAAGGTAAAACTTTAATTGCATGTATGATTTCAAAGATAAAGCGACATATGATTAGTTGCATTATTTTATGTTTGGTTTATGAAACAATTGTTTGAATGAGCACACATTTTCAAATGTCTGAATTCAGTTAAAACCTTTCACCCATTTTAAATGTTTTATTTACTTTACAGTAAGCGTTATCGGTAAAGACAAAAGCTGCTCGAAAATATAAATAACTTCTGTTTTACGGCTCTTTAAAATAGAAACAATTTAGCAGTTTATCCAGTACAAGTTAATAGCAAGAGCGTTTCCATCCACGTGCGGAGGGGGCGGGGCTACAGGGAAAACACAGCTCAACCGGCAGACTGCTTTCGTCTTTATAATTTGTCTTTGTCCATTTACACACTTCACTGGGAAGCCGAAGTTTTCCCAAACAGGACATTTTAATGATGGAAGAGGGTCTTCAAGCTCCGGTTTCTCCTTAAAACTGTCCTTAGCCATGACGTTCGCTAGCACAGTGCAAGGCAGTTACTCTTCCGTGTGGGAACTCGGTACGCCTTTGTTCCCAACCGAATGTTCCGTACCGAAAAATCCGAATACGGATACATGTACCTTTACACCCCTAACAACGTATACAAGTCATGACATACATTTATTGTTTCTATATACATCTACACCACTATTTATTCTCAGTCACAACAGCAACATCACTCTCAGAGAAATAGCTAAACATCTACTGGCTAAACAAAACATACATTCACAGTTCACACATAGTGTCTGAATGGCAGCATATGGGTGCCATTCACTAACATAGTAAGCATGCGTGATTCCATGTCTCTCTATTAACAACAGGTATGTTTGAAGGTTGAATGAAAAATTAGTTAGATTTGGACAAATTGCACATAATGATAGTTTGATTTATCCCTTAATAATAACTTCACTATGTCCATTAGATCATTATATGAACATATTAACATCTAATGATATTTCTATCAGCCTTCAGCTGTACTGTGCAAACGTCAGCACACCACCCTGCTGAAATAAGATTGCTGACATGATCAACATCATATCTCCTAAGGATGTTTGCATAGTAATATTAATGCTTTGCTTCTTGGACCTCAGTGTCCATGCACAGTTTCTCAGAACCCCCCACCACTGTAGCTGTGCACACTTAGCCTTGTTCAAACACCAAATTAGAAACACCCCCTTGTATGTTTGAAGCCAGAACAAAACAATAATTGTTTTGGTGTTTGCCTCCAAAAAGCTATTTCAATTGCACATGTAACTGCTTTGTTTCTGACAGATGTTGGCAACTGTTGTGAATATTTAGTTTTTATTTATTCATTTAATTTAAAGTCAAATTTCATTTGCATTTTTAAATGTACTTTATAGCTGCCTTTAAAGGCAAGTGTCACTAAATGTATATTGGATGCAAAACAACACTGGATCTTAGACTGTGGACAAAAACAATACACCATGCTATGTAAGATTTGTCGCAGTACCAAACATTGGTAAAATATGACTTTCCTATCAGTTGGTGACATTGCTGACTGTCATCGAGAATGTGACTGTCACAGCAGATCACCATACCATTGTTATTTTTTCTCCCTGGTATATATTACAGCACAGTCCTGACTTTATTGTGTGTGAGCAAACCAGTGTTGCTGTGCTATTCAGGCAGCTTCACATACTATGTGACAACAGTAGCGTTTTTAACTAATTCTCTTCGGCATGTTAAAAAAAAAGGAAAAACAATCAGTCTTTTTTTAAAACAAGCCATGCCATTTCAGAAAAACTTCCAAAGTGAAAGATAACAAAAAAAAGGTTTAACCCTCCCCTTCATCTACAGCTCTGTGTCATTACTGAAGTGGATTCATTGGATTAAATCCACTGGGGATCGTAGCTCTCATCTGCAACCACTAGTTAAAGTCTGTTTAATGGGAGGAACATGCAGTCCTGATTTATTGTTCTACTCGTGCAGAGCACGGACGGAAAAAAAAAAAAAAAGTAGAAAACGTGGTTCGATACAGAGTGTGGATGTACTAACCAGCCTAATGTGGTGTTAAATGACTTGGTACAACTAGTGACACTGTTTTTTCAAGCTGTGGGGAATGTATGAGCAACGCAGGGAAATGCTGGATGTCTAACATGGAATACTAAAGTTACACACATATAAATACACACACTGGAAAGTTGGCTATAATCAACCTTCGGCCACTGCAGTATGCAGCATGATGAATAGCTACACAGTCAGTTATACTTCCAGTAAAGCAGATGTGTGGTGTGTATGTGTGTGAAGAGAGCCAAGGGAGAGAGGCAAAGTAGGCCAGCATGAATATAAAATCACCCCTGCCAGGCAACGATGTGGGCTACAACAAGGAAGAGAGCACCGTGTGTATTTTTACACATGTGCATATGTGTTTGTGTGTTTGAGTGTGAGTGTGTTGGCACAGAAAATGTGCAGATAAAGGTGTAGGAGACTTGAGCATGACTTTGTATGGACAATCGTTTATCAAGAAGCTGGGATGACACACACCAGCACAAAAACACCAGGTAATTCAAGCAGAGCAGCTTGTTAGAATTTGGAGAAGTATTTGCCACAGAAACAAGGAGTACAAATGCATACAAAGCAACATCAGTGTCTCAGCAGTGGTTTTGAGCCAAATGCATACAGCCCTGACCCCTCCCATCTCATGACATGCACACATTTTAGAAAAAAACACACACACTTGCACATAAAAGAAGCAGACACAATGGTATGAAGCAGCCAGACACAATAGTGAAAATAAGGAGCAGAGAGTAAGGGAAAAAAAGAGCACACACTTTTCTCACAGCTTTTATAAAAATCTGCTGGCATTCATTTTTTCAAGGATTGACATAGTAACAAAATGAATCATATTTCAATAATAGAAATAAAATAATAAAGATTACTTGTTAAGGTATTTTATTATGCATAAAACTACTCTGAGTATCAGCTGTTGGATAAAATGTGTCACATTTTAATTCCAACTCGCTTAAACATTTGATCTAGTAAATTACTATCAGGACTTAATATTTTAAGATGTGAAAAAGCAATCTTATATTTTTCCTCTCATTAATTTTTTTAGCATTAAACCCCACAGGAACCTGCTCAAAAGACACAAATATTATAATAATGTAGGTTAAAATGCTGGTTATGGCTTTCTTTGTTCTTAATGACTTACAGCAAAACTGACAACTCTTTGGTCCCCATGTTGACACACTATGGGTCTGATTTACGAAAGGTTTGCGTGTGAAAAACGTGCAAACTTGATTGCACACGCAATATCATGTTGCATTGGCGTACAGATCATTGCATCTGTTAAACACAATAATCTGTTCAGCGTAATCTATTTAGCGCAATTGCCCTTGGTGAATATGCAATATGGGCGTCTTTACCAGAAAGCGCAAAATATTGGGAGGAGCAGATGCAAACGGATAAACGCAGCACACGCAATGTGATTTAACAAACATGAAACTGATTGCAGTAGCTGTTTTTGCGTCTATGTTTAGCACGTTTGAAAGGTGCGAGGAGAAGGCAAAGACACCACAAAACGTATCTTTGCCGCTCGTTTTTTTTTTTTTTTTTTACTAGAGGCAAGGATTATCTAAATATATGGCGGTGTTGTTGTGTTGACTACTATGTTAGGTAGGATAGGTTGTTGCTGCTGAGCTTTGGGTCTGCTGGCATTGAGAGCCCTCACCACCGCATGTATCCAATCTTCCATCTCTCTCTGAAGGGCATTATTGACCATCGTCAGCCCAGATACAGCACTGACCAGCTGCCGAGTGTGCGCACACAGCGTGCGTAATGAAACGTGCCACAGGAGGCACGTTTATTTGATCAATATGTCTTGGGCTGAAAGTTTTAATTCGTAAATATGAACTATAGTGTTGTCACATATCTTGCTCTGCAATCAGCTCTTGCCTGGCAGTCATCTGCTTCTCACCACATTAAGTGAGCTGCACTTGTTTCTAAATATTGGTTAGAAGCATCTCCTGTGCCGCCTGCCTGTCTTAATTTATTATAAGCAATTTGTTTTGGAACTTCATCTTATATCTTGTCACCTCCTCTTAACCTCATCTGGTGTTCTCGAGGTTTTGCCAGCTGCATTTACTGTTTAGAAAATACTCTTCCATCCATATTTATTTCCCTGTGTTCAGCAATATTTTTTTTGCCTCCTCCACTTATATCTATATCTCCATCGGGTCAAATTTTATTTTGTGTTTGTGACCTTCCTGTTCTGCTTCTGAACTCTCCAAGGTGAAACCATAATGCTAAATCCTCAATTGGGCCAGCATTTTCAGTTGATCATCTGCTAATTGTGCAATCTATTTCCATGCACAGGCAATTTTGCATTCTTCTTCAGGAATCTTAATGAATCAAGCCCTGTTGTCCTCACCAACAGAAGACCTGCTCCCTTAAATAAACTTGATGTATTTCTGTCATATCAAAATATAAAAGCCATTTTAGGAATAGTGTTACACAGCTCCACAATGCTGAGCCTGGGACTCTTATGTCATCTTCCTTTGACCTTGTCTTCAGTTCTGCATCCACACTTAGAAACGTTGCTGGAGAGATGTGAGAGGTGTTGGCACTCATGGTTCACAACAAATAATTGTCCTCCAGACATTATCTGAACATGGAACAGGAGAAAGTGCATGAGAAGAAGAAACCAGAGAAAGAAGATGCTGCAGACAGCTCCATTACCTTCACACAATAGGGATCATCCACCAGCCGCTTCTCCCAGCTACGGAGTCAGGGAGCGAGGGATGAGATTACACCGAGGAGTTAGAAGGATAGACATGCTTTTAAGGGATAAGGAATGGAGAGATGGAGGAAGCAACAGAGAAGTAGCAAAAAGGTGTCATTAAGCAAGGATGGGACACTTTAGTCTGCGCTCTTTTCCTTCTCCCAGAAGGCGCCTTCACCCAAACTCTCACATGGCTTATCCTTGGAAAAATCCCACCATCTGGAAATGGCAGCTAATCGAGGATGAGGAGGAATTTAGAGGAATGAAGCAGAATTGAAGCGCTTTAATACATGAAGAGGTGAACAGCCTGGATGCTTCTTACACACACATTTAAATCAGAGATTAACACAAGCCATTGCTGTAATTTAAGTTGAACAAACTGAAACCAAAATTATAATGAAACCAGCAGCAATCAGCATTGCACCTTTAAAAGTTCCATCTGCCCCCAAAACAGATCAGTATGGAAAAAATAGCTATTAAGAGGATTTGGGAGTGACAAGGTTTGCAGTTTAAGGGGAAAACTTGACACTTCTGTTATTAATTGGGTGCTTTCATTGGTATCAGTGAATATAGTTTCAAGATATGTCTAACAAGCCTCACTGAGCTAAATCTTTAACTGCTGACTTTTCTTTCACAGATGAATGCTAGCCATGCTAACAAGTCAGTGCAAGCTAATCCCACTACATGACAAGTGACTGATGAAGAAAAATGGCCAATTAAAATAAAGAATGTCATGGTACCACAAATGGGTTTAGTGGTTTATACAAAAATAGTGCACCCCCCTCTCTCCCAATGGGACTCTGGCTGTATTTCACTCCTCCATCTGTAGAAGGAGAGGAGAGAGGTGAGGAGTGATACCCACAGTGAGGCTATCCACAGGCGGGCCAGAGCTCATCAGACCCCCACCGAGCATTATACAGCTGGACCTGTGTCACACTCAAGAAGAAAACAACACCTGAAGGACAATCATAGACTTTTCAATATTTCCATGATTCCTGCTCATCATTTCTCCTCCTATAGTTGAACATCTTTCTCCCTATTCTCCTCCTTCAGCAGCCAAGATGAGCAACGCTTGCACATCGCTCATCTCTTTCCTTCAGTCTGATGCTCTCCGATTTTTCTCTGGCTCATGCAGGGGTCAGGATAACCCAGCTGTGTGATAGATAGCAAAGTCATTCATGACCTTGCAGTAGAAGCCACACCCTCTGTCCTCCATTTCTTCATGGATATCTGAGTGTGTGTGCATGTGTATGTTTGTTGTAGAGAAATAAATGGACAAACAGGCGTAGAGTGTGTGTGTTCATGCAGCTAAAGTGGCAGGTCACCCCATGCAAAAAGATTTCCTTTTGTCCCTTGGGTCAGGACTGGCTCTGTTGTCACTGCTGGCTGATGTTGCTCGCTGGCTGTAGACCCCAGGCGCAAACTGACTAAGCTGCTCTGCAGCTTTACAGCAGCTAATCTTTCCCAAAAATAACTTTCAATATCATTTTGCAGAAGACTGCAAAACACTCTGAATAGACAAACAAAATGAGCTTCCTCTTTCTGACACACTTCTTTGCTTGAATTTCAGGGTATCTCCAGACATTTTTTCTTCTCTTTGCTGCAGCATTAGCCTGAGGGTAATGTTTGCACCTCCCTTTCATGAAGGCAGGCTACACCAGCAATTCTGCTGTTTTGTAAGAATCAAATACCATAAAGATCAAACGTAACTCTTACGATTAGAGCTCAAAGCATGACGCAAACAATTAATGAGTTCATTAATCTATCAACTGGCCTAATAATAGACAGAAAACAAATAAGAAACATCAATTTCAATTTTCAGTCCATTTTCATGCTCAGTCTTAGTTTCTCAGTTGTTGAGATTTACACATTTTCTTTGACTTTAATGGGAGAAAAATCAAAAATGTAATTATTTGGGATTAAAACAAGCTATCTTGCAATTGTGAGATGTTTAATTTTCATGACTCTAATTTATAGAGGATTTTTACCACAAGTACTATTAATATTTTATTCATATCAAAGTATAAACAGGTTAAATATAACACATTACATAACAGAAAACAGCTAAAATTAATACTGTAATAACAGTAGCATGAACAAATGGGACTATGCTGATGGCCTGAGACGTCCTAATATTGTGGTTTTAATTAAATATAAATCAGGTAAGACTGAAACTGTTATTCTCATTATCAACAAGACTGCTACTTATCATTGTACTACTTTATATTTGCCTAAAATCTGGGATTAAAAAGTTAAAAAAAAAATGCAACTGTAATTTTTTTAGATATCTACTTATAAAAGTCTTAATTTGATTTAAATCTTTTTATGTATCTTGGCTTACTTTCCAGGTAGAGCCTATCAGCTTTGCAGAGGATTTTATCTAGTCAGTGACAATAATAATAAAGAAAGCGAATTAGTATTTGAAATGAACATTTACTTTGAATTATACATTACTTTACATGATTTATCTTTAAAAAATATCTTAATACTTGTACTTCAAAATAATTTCAAAATAAGTTTGCTGTGTTGAGGCAAACATTTCATTCAAACCACATCTCATTCAAAGACATTATTTAATTGACCATTTAAGTCTATTAATGGGGAGCTCATCTGCTTGACTGTGCAAGCACACAATGACGCATTGTTTTCCTCTGTATGAACATGCAAGCAGATTAGAAACGCTGCAGGGAATTGTTAGCCCTTGCCTTAGGTCTGCAGCCACAGGGCAAACTTGAAAAACAGTTCAATTAACCGAGTTTGTGCTTTTGTGCGTTCAAATTAACCCTGAGGTAGTTGCCACATAATACATTGTAAAAATGGTTGACAATTTCCTTTAAAAAGCTGTGAGGGACAAATCAGCATGCCAGACTAGATAAAAGACTATAAAACATAACCTTCCTCCAAATAAATTTCTTCTCTTTTTTTTACCTCTTTTTGATATTTGAAATTATTAAGAGAAGAGCAATAAAAGAAACTGGTTGCCGTGTCAACACATGCACATCTGGGTGAGTATATTTTCCATGGGTGTCAGACTCGGTGTGTTGAGTTGACTCTGACTCTCGATGTGGACTCATGACCTTGGTCATAGTGGAGTGTGTGGAAAAGGATATCTAGACATTTGTTAACAAAGCGCCAGTGGGACCTCTAAAGGGTCTCAGGTGGGTTTTGAAGTGACCACAAGATATTGCATCTGACTAGTGAAGATGGTGAATCAGAGGATGAAAATCAAAGAGCAAGGAAGAAGAGCATGCAAAGAGGACCGAGCATGACTCACCAGTCATTTACTATGCCAGACAAACATGCTGTTTTCATCCCAAAAAAAAGCTCTACAACTAGATAAAGCTGCCTATAAATAAGCCCAGCTGCTGCTGTACTGAGGTGGTGGGCCTGACGGTACTGCCTCGATACATTTAAAATATATTTCTTAAGTCTTCAAACGAAGAATAGATGTGACAGTACCCTTCAGATAGATAAATCACATGTCAAACCATTTTTCAACAAACATGGCTGCACATCTGGCTTTTTCCCCACAATAATCAACATCACAACAGACTTCAGTTGAAAGTAGAGAGACAGGAAAGTGAGCAGGATAAGTCCCGTGTCAGGATTCAAGCATGGGCCTGCTGTAATCTTGACTTTAGCCCGTCGTACAAGGGGTGCCTGCTCACCGAATTGAAGTACCAAACAAAACCCCTGACCTGTCACCTATCCCACAGACTTATCAAAGCTTCTGAACTTTCTATGAGAGAAACAACCATCTGCATTACCCACGGTGATGAATATGTTCATCAGACAGGTGAAAACTCACAAAGAAAAACATAATAAAGATGAGAAACATGGCCTCGATTTATTCCTCAAACCATGAAATTATCAACATTTAACAGAAAGCAGACAGGTAGAAAAAGAATGACATGAGGAACAGACAAAGATAAACGCTGTGGCAAAGTACTGGGAGAGAAATCCGGAAGTGGAAAGCAGCACCAGGTGGTCCAGCGTCTGGAGGAAGGCAGTCAAAGAGCAGTGTTGCCTTGACAACTGCGATGCCTTGTGAATGATAATTGATGAGCATCCTGCAGCCAAAACCCCTCAGACATAATGTATATAACCGCATCTATATGAATGCATTTCACACGCTGTAAGGAGGATTGTTAGTATTATTTAAAAATACTATTATTACATTAATGGAAAATAACTCCTTACATCCTCTCAACAAGACAGCACCAACTTTTTTTTTTATTGCATCTCTCTCCTTTTGTTCTTGTTTATTTTGAAGGTTCATCTCTTTCCAAAGGCCAGCATTGAGCCATCTAGAAAAAAGAAAATGCTCTTTCTTTAGATATATCTGATATAGCCAACAAGCCATCTGTTCACCCAAGCTGCACTGGGATCTGATCAATACAGCCACGGTGGACAGAGAATGTAGCTGCTGTGGTCTCCCACATTGACTGGAATAATGGATCAGCTTTTGGGTCACAGTAGACTCATTGTACCAGCAGCATGACCACTGAGGTTTCCTGCCTCCACACCTCTTTGTTTCAACTCTTTTAATTAAGGAGCTGGGCAACAGAATTCCCTAACAGGCTTAGTTATTGGCAGCCTTGCAACCAGAACTGATTGTTCAGTTCAGGATTTAGCCGGTAAAGCTTTGTATGACCAACGCATCCCGGTTTCTTTTTGTCGGTGTCACTCCTTTGTATGTTACTGCATCAAAACAACATTCAATTAAATGTGTTTGCCTTAAAACAGGTGTTTACATGAAATAATGAGTACATTTAGCTAAATGCCCTGATGAGCTTTCACTCATCTTATGTTGACCAACCCAGAGTCCTTTCCTCTTCCACTGCATCAGCTGGTGATTTCTGAGCACATAGCCACTGCAGCATCCTACCACCTCCTCCTCCTCCTCCTCCACTCTCACTTCTCCTCCCCCACCCTCCTTCAACCCCTCTCCACCTGCTTTTAAATGCATGGTGCTGCCCTGCCAAACCAGTCTATGCATGCAGCATCACTCCTCTCTGTCCCTCCAGAGTGAAGGAAAGGACCATGGAACACAATGGATGGTTATCAGCCTGTGCAGCCTATGTGGTTGTAAGAGCAAGAAACAAGATTGGAGAGAGCCAGTAAAGCAACACCCCCCCTTATAGGAGTAGCTCCAATAATCGGTTGAGAGATAAGAGGTAACCCGAACCAGAATGGTTGACTTGAGAGAAAATGGTTCAGACTAACAGTAGGCTGTCCTGCTCTAAGCATCCAGTGTGTAAATAGGCCACTGGCTTCATGGAACCCTGAAACAACCAGCCTCCATAAAAGAGAACTCAAATCAAGTTAAAAAGATGCCTGTATCATTCTATTTCTTTCTCAAAAGAAAATCAGTTATGATCAGAGTCGTCCTTCTCGGGGCAAATAGGTACTATCATGCAGTAGACGCCACAGATTGATGCATGGAGGAGAGAGAGAACAGCCTACACACACGTCCTATAGCCTTAATCTTAGTCTTCGGGAACTACGTCTGCTGTACATTTTGCCCATCTGTTTCATAACACTACACACCAGTCATGTCAGTAGCCCCAGCTGGATTAAATCCTCTGATGTGTTGTGTTGGGTAGGCCCAGCATCTCCGACACATCCACTGATGAAGGGGTAAAGATGGAAGGGGGGTGGCAGCCCATATCTGCTCCATAAATAATAGCTGTGTGAGGCACAGTAATATAAACCACTAACCGCTTCAAAGCCACCTATACATCACTTCTTTGCGCACAGGATGCAGGGCCCTGCCTTCAACAATAGGCCTGTGCATAATTTTTGAGCAATTCTCATACACACACACACACTTACATATGTCGATGGATAGCATTATGCTAGTCGGCCTTTGTCCGCGTTCAGTTAGTTTATTTAAAAGGTAACAATCGAGCACAATTGCACGATTTCGCCTATCGGGATAGCGAAAAATTAGTGTGGGTCATGATTTTGTGCGCAACAATGAGTGCATACGTCGGTTTCTGCATCACTTCAGGGTACATATCGGGGTCAAGAGAATAGCCACCATACACTTTTCCCTGTCCACTAAAGCATGACTGTGAAGGTCTTTTTCTTGTTATACCCTACAGCAAACGGGTCATTTAGTCAACAATGGCTGGTGATTAGACTAGCCTTAAAGCCTGGTGGGGTCACATGCTTCATTCATCTTG
Organism: Melanotaenia boesemani; assembly: GCF_017639745.1. Lineage (NCBI taxonomy): Eukaryota > Metazoa > Chordata > Actinopteri > Atheriniformes > Melanotaeniidae > Melanotaenia > Melanotaenia boesemani. The sequence goes on from NC_055696.1 coordinate 12,188,455, forward strand.
TCCAGGCTTTGCAATAGTGCTGCTTTATTTATTCGCATAAAGCATCGCTAATGCTCTTTTCTTTTTTGCGAAACAAATAAAAAGAAAAAAAAAAACAATTACATCTTCAAAAAAAAAGAGGAAAAAAAAAGAAAACAAATGACATCATCCCCTGAAAGCCATACAACCGGGGGAGAAACATCGTAAATAAAACATAGCGGGTTAGGGCGCAGTGATTCTGTTTTCTATGGCTTCCTTTTTGTTTTCCAACATTACTTGTTTCCACTCACCAGATTCAAGACCGTCTCCACGATGTCCCTGTTGCTAACCTCCCCGACCTGGATCAGGCCCACCAACACAGCAAATTTCATCTGGATATTCCTTATCGGAACAGCGGGGTTGATCACCCCGGCCGGGAGAACCATAGAACCGGCAGCAGACACCATCCTTTCCCCCGTGGAGCCGGAGCCAGCGCCCGCGGCGACCTGCTTCTGCTGCGGTTGCTGCGTGGAGGAGCCCGGCGGAGGATGGGAGTCTCTGTCTGTGTCCGTTAGCGAAGAAGCTGAACCCGGTGGTGCTGAAACCGGCTTCTCGCTCGACATTTCCCCTTGGAAACAGGGAGGAGATGAGCGCTCGCCGCTGTGTCTCACACCTGCTTTACAAGATCGGGCGTCTGCTGCTGTTTAAAAACCATCCACTGCGCAGGGGGGAGGGAAAAAAGGGGGGAAACGCCGTTTTAAAAATCCTCTGAATTCATCCTATCCTCCTGAAAATGTGTAGGGATTCATATGGCTAGGGAAAAAAGGATGGAGGCTTGACAGGATGGGAGCCTACGTTCCTATCTCTCTTTCTCCCCTCTGTCTGTCTCCCCCTCTCATTGGCAGGTTGCAGTCAGTGCGGCGGTCGTGGAAGAGACAGCGCCATGTTGACGCCCCCTGTCTGCTGTAGCGCGCTTTTGCCGCGCATGCGCACACTAGGACGCCCCGGGAGGGTGCTGAAGTGGAATAACATGGAGCCATCCATGCATGGGTTCATGCGGAGAACACTGCAGAAACAACTGGGCTTTATTGTTTTGATTTTTTATAATTGAGCTTTGTTCACAATAGTTACTGCCGCTGCAGACATAAATATGACTACCGAATATAGAGTTTAAAAAGAAGAAGAATCAATAAATAAGTTTGGGTGCAGTGCAGGGCAATAGGTATAGTTTACAGATAGGTCAATTTTTCAGAGGCGTGGTTAAATCAGACTGTTTAATACAAATATATTGAAAGTTTTTGTTACTATTAATCTAGTTCATCTAAGTGTGCTACAAGCATGTAATCTAATCTCACATTACTTTTGTATTACTTTCATATTATGGTACTTTAAAAAGTCAGACAAGCGTAGCTACACAGTTTTGTAACACAACTCCTTATCTGGTTAGATATTTCAAAAAGTTATTTAAATACAAATATAATGCATTTTGGCCAAATTAAACCCTTTTTACAAAAAAAACCTACAACACAACCAACAAATTTACTATGTTTTTTTTTTTTGTATCAAATAGAAGGAGCATTTGTTTGCATTGCTCATCTACCACTTCATTGTAAATGTAAATGATTTAAACCTCTGTTATGCAAGATAACTCTTAGTTTAGACACTAAGATCTGTGCCTTACAAAAAGAGGTTGAAAAATATCTTCTGGCAACGCTACTATTGTTTAATTTCTTTAAGATTATTTTGCAAAACATCTAAGGATTCTTCCCTTGTGCACTACACTTCCTCCTACTCTGTTTTTTTAGTTTCCTCAACTTTTTTCAACTTCTTGCAATTATTTTAAAATTTGCACCACTGTCGCACATTAGCATCTGTTGTCTATTCTTATTGAACCGTCTGGTTTGCAGATCATCATGCCATCTGCTATGAAAAGGCTATAATATCCAAAGTTATACTGATGTCTGTGTTTTTCTGCAAAATCCCTTCCTTCTCATTTTATTTCCTATGATCTTTTGCCACATACTGAAAGGCAACAGAGTGCATAATATGGTTGTTTGTAAGTAACAATATTTACAAGCAGCTTCTATGATTGCATTCTGGATTATTGCTGTTTTTACTGTTTGGATGCTTTTTCTTTCAGTTATAAGGTCATGCATTAGTTTGAGACTCTTTAAGTGTTGAGTCGCAGATCCAGTCAAAACCTTTAACAAACACAGAACTCATACACCCACAGCTTCCTCTGCTGACTGCAGAACCATGGCTACTAGTTTACAGCCTGTGTGTACATAAGCCTGTTTCGTGCACCATGTGTTCTTCTACAGGCCACATCTGCTGAGTAAGATTTCCATTAATAAGGCAGCTATAGAGTCTGATTCATTGTTCTGTCTGTGCCTGCATGTGTGTGTCTGAGAGCCTTTTCACACAAGACATGATGTCTCTTGGATGTCTCGCTTCTTATCTTCTTGGGATACTGACCATTGACAAGGGTTTCAAGCTTGAGGAAGCAGCATTCGCTCTGTGTGTGTTGGACGTTTTTGCATATGCATGTGAGATTATTAGATCATTTCACAGATGAGCAGAGACCATCTTGTTTTCTCCTCAACCTAATCTTCAACCAGAGAAGACAATCTCACACACATAAACACACTCCATCAACCACATCCTTGCACACAACACTTACATCTGATATTCACTTTCCTTAGACTCAAAAGAAGCTATTTCTCAAACTAGCACATGCCATGTAGCTCTAGAATGCATTCACACTTGGATTCACAGACATACAGAAGCACAATGGCTGACTCTGACGCAAAAACACATTCTTCATTGTTTCCAGACAAAGGCTTGCTTCTGCAGCTTTGTCATGACTCCACAAAAGACTCCTTTAGGAGAAAGAGTTGGTGATTGGGTAAAAGCTTTAAGATTGTTCATTTCTTTCCTACTCTCACTCTTTCTAATCTGTCCCCAACATCATGTCGTTCCTTCCTTTCCCTAATCTCAGTAGAGGTGCAGTACTTGCAGTCAGGTGGTTATTTTCCTCTATTGCAGTGTCCCTTTGTAGAAATGTGTGGAGGGAGCGCCAGCGTCCTGTGTGGGCTAACGATCATAGTGCTGGAGCTTCAGAGGGGACTGGGATTCAGGGAGGATCATGCAGAGAGAGTGCAGTAGAGGTGACGTCTGTCAGAAAAGCTTTGATCACTGTGTACTGGACAAAATATAGTTTGATCTTTGGGGATGTTCTTTTAATATGCAACAGTTCCATTTGGATTTTTCTCTATAAAATCCTTTCAGCTGTTCATAATTTAAATTACAAGTCTGAGAAGCCTTGGATAAAAGTAATACCAGAGTTCTTTAGGGTTAATATAGGATAGATTGAATTTAAGATGGTAATTTGTTTATTACATTTCAGTTTATCTTTGAAGTCATAGCCGTGGTTGAAAACTTGGCTGGTTGATGTATAAGGATGACCTCAGGCAAGGACAGTAACACAGGTAATAACTTCCTGTTTTCCAGACAGATGTGAGTCATCAGCCAAAAGGTTGTGAGAGAGTGTTCGTCTGTGTTTATCTATGTGTAATTTATGTCCATATTTGTATGTGTGTATATATACAGGAGAGTGTGACAGAGATGAAACAGATTACAGAGACGGAAAAACAGCAAATCTCTCAGACTTCCTTTCTAATTTGTCAGATGAGTGATTTTTATATTGTCTCTGTGAATCATCCTATTAGAAGTTCCTCTTTTTCTCCCCACTAACATTTATTAAGAAACAAATGATCAAAAACACTACAGAGCTCACTTAGATTAAAAAGGAATGTTTTTCAGCTTTGCACATTTATCATTGCTTTACAAATAAAAGTGGAAAATATTATTGTACTAAATGCAGCTGCACTAACCACAGAAACACTCACATGAAGTTCCATCTGCTAAAGATAGAGAGGAATTGTTAAAGACTTCTTAGTACAAGTGCACTAATTTGTTTTAACTTCAACTTCGCTTTAGTCAGATATGTTTCAATTCAACAAACTAACATTAGCTTCCAGGCAAGCTAATAGTAAGCTAATGTCAGAACCAGTTTGGCATAAACTTTTATGAGAGCAGTGAAAGTTGACCTGGTTCCTGTTTCTTCAAAATAGTAAAGCGCTGTAATATTCTGACCTTTAAACTATGCTTTTATGTACATTTCAGAAATTGTTGTTGCCCAGCAGTGCCACAAGGCTTGGAAATAGCAAAAGTCAACATCAAACCTTTACTAGCTGGAGAGTGCATGGTAGAGGAAGAATGCAAGATGGATGCAAAAGTAGCATAGCATGCATTCATATGTGGAGGGAGGGTTTGGTTCAGTAGTATGGTTTTAATATTTAAATTGATAATAACAATAATAACAATAAATTTTATTTAGTTCTGTCAGATGGCCTCATCAGCAACATAAAGAGAGTGACTGGGTTTGGATCTGCAAGATCTGGTGATGTGTACCTCAGTGGTTTTGAGTTTATGTTTCTCTCTGTCTCAGTGAGTATTATTCTTAAGACCTCCAGCTTGATGGTCTGAGAACCCCATGGGCTGGGGGGATTACTCTGTTAATATATCTATATCTCTATATATATATATTTATATATAGATAGATAGATAGATAGATAGATAGATAGATAGATAGATAGATAGATAGATAGATAGATAGATAGATAGATAGATAGATAGATAGATAGATAGATAGATAGATAAGAGAGAGAGAGAGAGAGAGAGAGAGAGAGAGAGAGAGAGAGAGAGAGAGAGAGAAGGAAAGAGAGAATCAGTTCACTGGACTGAAAAAAAAGCATACATAAATTCTTGAAGGCAAGTGAAATATCATTTGTTTTTAAAACACCAAGAAATTGGTTTACCCAACTGGAATAGTCAGTAGTATTGATAATATCAGGTACCTCTTTCCTTTCTTAGGAAGCAAACTGATGGCAGTGAAAATGGTCTGTGGGGCAAAATACACTAAAAAAACCAGTGTTTTTTAATGTTCTCTTATTGGCTCATTTTCTAAGGTCCTCTTCAACCTTTGGACTAAATACTGCAGTTTATATTTTCTGATGCATTTGCACTGTTGCTACAGTATAGGTGGAATTACAGAGGGCAATCCTCAAAGACGGAGTAGCTTATTAAAGTTTTAAAGATAAAAAGAATGCCTTTGTGTCAGTGTGAAGAAAAGTACCCTGAGGAAAAAAGTCATTCTGTTAAAATCTCTTATCCTCAATAATAGTCGTTGTCAGGTTTCAAGGATTACAGGCTCCTCTTTTGGTAAGAAGCTTAGAATATCTTTGCTTTTTTATGAATGCCTTTCAAACCCTTCTGGATGAATTCAGATGTGTGTACCAGGATGATGGTCATAGTAGGAAAGAATTCTGGAGACAAATTATAAACAATAACAGTATGCTCCACTAGAAAACAATTAGCAGGCTATGCCATGATTCTCTGATCTCTTATATCTCTGATGGCCTGGAAAGCTATCACCAGGGATGAAGAAGAACTACTTAGACAGGGTCACGGCCTGGTTTCAAGGCCTGGCTCGCCAAACATGGAGCTCTTGAACTGCGGCTGTTGCTATGAATAACTCAGCTGAGATGATACATGCTTTGATTTAATGGAAAGACTTATGTATGATATACTCCATGGCTTTGAGCACTTATGAATAAGCAAAGCCAGTTCTGAAATTGTAAAAAATGGACAAAACGCATCTCGTTACACATCTGCTCATTAACTGTTTGGGCATATTTGTTGCCAGTATTTCTGACAGCGATTGAGCATGGCTCAGTGTCACAGAGTTTGAATCCCCCCCCCACCTCCATATTATTGAGTCAGTTATTCTGATGCCAAAGCATAGCTCAAATCCTCAAAACTTTATTAAAATTCTACTCAACATCCAAAGAGTTCCTAAGTTATTACATCTGTCATGCTAAATTTACAGTGAACGTGCAGAGCCAGAAGTACAACGCAATCAGAATTTCTTATGAGATGACACTGCTGTAAAATGTAAAAACACTGAATTTAAACATTTTACTCAGGATGAAAAGTGAGATTCCAATTCATAAAACTATTTTACTCAAAAGGAAATAAACAGTCCTCAGCAACAGCCACATATATGTTTAAACAGCATGAAAAATGCTGACTCCAAGTTTGTATAGAAGAGATTAAGAAATTAAAGGGAAAGTTAAAGCCGTCACATATTTATGTTGCACCCACACAGGAATTTGTACTTTCTGAATTTCATATGGTGACACTGCGGCCAACTAATGCACAAAATAAGTTTTAGCAGTATTTTTCACTCAGTTGTTTTCAATATTAGTATATCAGCACTTGAATACACAGGTTTCCACTGTATTACAACCCCACCCAATTAGTTTAATTTTTGATTCCACATTTCTTTGCCTCAGTTTTGGTTCACCCCTGAGAACTGGAAGAAGTATTAACGGCCTTTGTGTTAGTTATAGTAGGCTACTGTCACGACTCTGCAAGTACACTACAATTAAAGTGAATGTCCTGCATGTTGGTCACCAGTGCATGTACGTGTGTGTGTCCAATTGTCAGCCAACCAAGCTGGTTGAAAAAGCAGAAAAAAGAAACATGACAGATATCCAGTCATTTTTTTTTAGTGGGCCAAAACGCCAGTTCGAAAAACCATAGTAAAATCAAAGCATTGTGATAAAGATGTCTATAAGAAAGGAATGAAATGCTTGTGAAACAGTTTCATTAGGCAAAGTCAAGTCTGCTTGTCAGTTTTTTACTGACAGACAGACAGATGGATAAGTTAGGATACAATAGATAAGTGGTTATAATTTTAAAATATAAGGAGTTTCCATATTTTGTGGCATATTGGAAATATCTTGTATTTTTGTTTGTTGACACTACAATAAATGTATTTTTTAAGGGTAATTTGATGCTATTGGATTTTTCTAGAAGGTATTTCCGTTTTGGAATTTATCTTGCGCTTCAATTTGTTGTAAATCTACTTTGATGGAATATAATGGAAATTAGAGCAGGGTGCAAAGAAATTCTGTTAGATGTGGTCATAAAGGTGTATCACTATTGTTTATTATGAACTAATATTTTTACAGGTACTCCCTTTGACATAAATGAGACATGTAGTCTCATTTACAAGAGACCTGTTTACCTAAGCTAACATGCTAACAGAACTGCAGATAAATCATATCATCACACCCCCAGGAATTACTCTCTGAAATTTTACTGTTTATTGTCCCCACCAAAAAATAAAATGGGAATTTTGCCGCTGATCCAATCCATGACGAGCACAGAAATCCCATAATGAAACACCACTCAGATTCAGATCGGGGGGGCATTCCTCCCAATCACGCTCCTCCAGGTCTCACTGTTATTGCCCACATTAGCTTTTAAATCCCCCTGCAGAACGTGGGATTTCCTGGAAGGTTTGCTCTCCAACACCCCATCCAAAGACTCCAATAAAGGTGGCTACTCTGAACTGCTGTTTGGTGCATAAGCACAAACAGTAATTAGGACCCATCCCTCCACCTGAAGGCGGAGGAAGGCTACCCTCTCATCCACTGGGGTAAACCCCAACGTACATGCGCTCAGTCGGGGTCAATGAGTATACCCACACCTGATCGATGCCTCTCACCAGGAGCATCTCCAGAATGAAAGCGGGTCCAGCCCTTCTCGAGGACACTGGATAAAGAGCCCACTGGAAATTAATTTAGCTATGGGCATGATGTTCCTTGTTTCTTTAGTTTAAAACCCACTTATACTATATGTTCCATGGTTTTATTTTACTGCTTGTCTTATATTGATAATAGTTCTTCCATTTTGCATTTCAATTTTCATTTCCATTGTTTGTTTCCATTGTTTCTTTACCCTGTCTGTCAAGAATTGTGTTGATTACTTCTCATCTATGCTTTGTTCCTCCCATACAGACCTGGCCCCCTTTAGTCTTAGCCAGTTTATATAAATATACATAACGATACACTCCTGGGATTTGTTTTCTTCAGTGCGATTCACCCTGTCTGATACAGTTACCATTCAACCACTGCTGAAGCGTATTTTTTTCTTTCTGTCTTCTTTTTATAAATCAAGTAAGTAAATAAGCAGTTGTTAGGTTTACATTTTACAGAAAATAGAAAGTCATGGCAGTCATAAGAGGGTATATAAGGGAATATAATCCCTCTTATACTTTAAACATAATGATGACTCCATGATGTACTAATAAGGACCCATCTTTATGGTATAATTTGTTGGGGTTTCTCCTGTTATAATTAAACCAGATTTAATAAATATTTATCTGTTAATGAAAAAGCACAGTACTTATCTGATATGGTTATGGTTTACAAAAAGAACAGGACCAAGGAGTTTTAAAAGTTTAAGGTTTAGATACAACTAGAAGCTGCAACTGGATAAATTGTCTTTTTAGTGCAGTAGTTGGATTACAGCAGCCCTAACATTAATTGCTGTTAACTGTTTATTATTTAAACATTTTCATAACTGTTATTGTTATTATTGTTCCGGGGCTGTCATATCCCATCATTCCATCCATTTTCTATACCCTCTTAATCCAATTCAGGGTCACCAGGAGGCTGGTATCTGTCAATGTAGCTAGTGGCTAAGAGGGAGAAGGTTGCCAGTCCATCACAGGATGCATCATACTGTGAGTTCTGTATGACAAATATGATAATCCAGCCTCCCCAGTGGGCATAGTGGAACTTTAATGGTCCTGCTGAAATATTTTAGGGTTAAAAAGATGTGATGATAATCAAACTGCAGCTAAATTTAACACATCAGTTTTATATTGGTCTTTTTAAAGGTGCAAAGGATGGTTAAGTTTTTTTTAAATACCAGACAAACTTCATCAATTTACTGAGATGGAAAAACATTTTTAAATTAAAACATTTACTACATGCTTTTTTTCACAGTTATTGTGCACTGCCTGGTTCAAGTATGCCTATACTAAGCCATACACTCAAGGATATCTCTACACACAACTGCCAACATGTGCCCATTAATTATTCATTGATTGGATAATTTATTCATTAATGACCTTATCGTAGTTGTCTGGTAGAAGGCTGTGGATAAGCCATTCTCAGAGGACACACATCTGTTTTTCCCCCTTCCTTGTTCAGGTTTCATGACAAAAACACAATGAAGATAATGAACAACAACGTTACAACAAGCTGATTTCTAACAGAGTGAAAAGTAGTCCCTTTGATGATTGCCAAAAGTTTCCAACATTTCTGTTACAGTGCTACATGACAGACATTATTACAGTATTTATTTGTTTTCCTGTTTTCAGTCAGTGAGATTGGATAAAAAGTGACAAGTCAAATTTAATTAAACTTCCTGTAGAGTTAAGAGCAGGGAAAAAGCTGAACCCACTGAACTTAGGTGAGATTCCAGATCACTTTTCTTCATCAAGCAGTTTGTCCTTGAGAACTGTCTTCTTCTATCTGAGAGCAGAAAGAAGAAGTCTACTTAATCTTGCAATACTGTATTTTAAACCACAAAGCTTTATCATACATCAAGAAAAAACATACTGTTTTAGAATAATCCGTGGTTACAAGGAGTAGGACCCTCCATTGCTTTGAGCACTTATGAGTACTTATGAGGAGTAGGCAGGAAGTGAAACAGAAGAAATAGAAAATGAAACAAAACTCAGGTGAAAACTCACAACGTGTGGTAATTAGGAACTGAGAATCATTAGTGATCAGGAAATAAACCTTGCAGCATTCACCATAGGATAAGCTTTATAAGATAAGACAGAGGACTCTAACAGCTTAAACTGAAAACTAAAGAATATACTGAGAAAACACTTGAGACAGAAGTTGTTTAAAAAAAGGCTAATAACCACAAATGCAAATGCATGCAAATGCTTAATAATATATTTTTTGGTAAGGTTTGACTTACAATTCTCAGGGATTTAGTAATATCAGATATTATCTAAAGTCTTGTGTGTAAATAGGAGCTATACAGAATTTTCAGAGAGCACTTTTTCCACTTAATTTAATTAATGGAAATCATTGACAATTGTTTCTAAATTCATGCCTTTAATGTAAATAAGAATTGTTAGTGACTGATTCATCACATCTTTCATTTAGGTGTAACTGACAAATTGAAAGAAATGATGTTAAATAAAACATTTCATGATGAACCCCAGTGCAGACTTACTAACTCCAAGACAACAGTCTACTTTTTATGAAATCCCCAAGATTTAATCACCATGTAGTTAAATCATTTTTATGCAACACTAGTTACCACAATCCACTGATCCAGCTTTATTTGCATGCATTTCTCTCTCTCTCCAGAAGAGGCCCTCCCCCTAAATACTAGTGCTGAGTGAAGACTACAGTACACTTCATGATTCTGGAAATCTGGTCTGAAAGAGAATATTTATTTTTCCCAAAGAATTCTATATTTAATTGTAATAATACTGATTTGTACTTTCTTTTGCATGGCCTAAGTTTTCAGTGTTGGCACTTGCTTAGTTTTCCTTGTTTTTTTACAGTACAGAGGACCATTAACATTCAGGAGCTGCAACTGTGTGTCCTACTTTCCACTTAAAACCACTGACATGTTAAATGAGGTAGAAGTTAAAGTAATGTCTCTGTGTTGTCTCAAGACAAACGGGCACACTGACTCACATTGAAGGTTTTTTAAAGCAGCATTTGTATTCAAACGCCTTCAGTGTCCTCTTCCAGAGACCTCATCATCTAACACGGCTAAGTAGGTAAATGTGATTGAATATTGATCCGAGCATTGAAGATTTAGTTTTCATCCATTGTCTGAAAGGACACAAGGAGAGTAAAGTGAGAAAGTCTTTAGGGAGAACCCCTCTGTTGGTCTGGGGACTCATCATTCTCCCTGTTATCTAAAAATATATCCCTGGCATACTTTCCAGAGTTATTCAGACTCCAGAGGGGCAAGAGCACCACATCATGGACATAAAAACATATAACAAGGAAACTGTTGTGTGGTATGTACATATATTTTCATCATTCAAGCTTCTGTGCTTTATAATTTTAATACAGTTTCATGTCAGGGACTGAAAAACATTTAAACAAACTAGAAACAACAGTTGGAGTTTTACATATTTTATTCTCTTTAGGAACAAAGGAAATCATCCTGCTCTCAACTACTAGCTTTGGAGTATCTCCACACACAGCGGAGGCCTCACGTCAGAGTCATTCACTCTTTTTGGGTTTTCTGCACATACACATACATATTTACACACACATACACACACACAACACTTTTCCCCAGCACACAAAAAAAGGCTTTCACACAGGATTATGGTGGCACTGTGGAGATATTATATCATAGCAACACCATGGCAACGCTGCCTACAGGCGAAACAAAATAGAAGCCAAGGCAGCACCATGGCACACCAAGCTTTAATCTGCTATTGCTCCTTTTGGATGGTTTGTGGAAAGTTCACATTTCAGCATATCAATATGATAGGAAGGACCCTGAAGAACTGTAATGGCACAGAGAGCGCTGCTGATATTTACAGTACAGGCTGTATGAGTGTTTAAAACGCAGATACACAGGCACAACCATGCACACACAATAAATTTCAAACATGCTTCCCAGAAGCAGTGAAATGGACACATGTCTCAGACATTGTATAACATTAAAGCAAAAAAAAAAATATGCAGAGACATAATGATCATAACTTCAAAATGGCACCTCATTAATTTGTGTTAGATATTAGATTAACACTGAAATTTGTGACAAGAAACTAAATCACCAGTGAAATCCAAGACAATGTTTTCAAAGCATATTTCTGGACCCAGTCAGTGTGCCCTCTTTATGTGATTCAGATCCCTCATGTGGTCATTTTTGTTTCAAACACGTCCACTTTTCACAACACAGTGCTGATATGTATCCATATTGTACTGATCTCTCTATTTTCCAAGAGAACAGAAGTTTTTTTCTTATTGTTGTATTATCTGCTGAATGTGTTTTAGGTAAATGTAAATAAGTGCAAAAGGAGAAAATATGATATCAGGCATAGTCAGATTTGAATGTGTGAATTTTCACAGATGTACTTTGGTAAAATTACATGATGTTATTTTTTTTTTCATTTAATTCCATATTATTCTGAGATGAAAAAGAAAGGAAATAGTTTCAGTTTTGTGGCGTGTATTTTACTGGCAGGCCACTTTACACTTTAGAAGGATGGAGAAATCTCAGGGTAATAAAATAAATATTATAAAATGTTGTAGCTGTATACAGTTTTTGATTGCATACTATTTAATCAGTTACCATGATGTTAAGGTTTTAGGTAGTTACTCTATTACTCATCATAAGGGACTAAAGTAATATAAAATTTACAGCGTAAATATTAACCAAATATAGCACGCATCTCAGGATCATACCTACTAGTGCTAGCTATATTTTTAAACAAAGTTTTTATTATTATTATTCCCAAGATAATAGATTAAATGCTGAGGATTTGTAGTAATAAATTACAAAAAAAAAAAAAGAAAATCTGCCCACATGACTTTATCCTTACAATAATACACATGCATACAAGCCAATTACATAAAACATGAATAACTATTCAAATAAACATAAATTACTTGTTTAATCTTTTAACTTGTTAGTCCTGGAACTGTTATTCAAAAATGGTTTGAAAATCAATAATTTATGATATAAATAAGTGTCATGTTGATTTAAGACACATGACAAAATGACATATGTTTGCCTTCTGTGTGTGCCAACTCAGTACAGTATGGCTCAGCACTGTGAAAAGACTTTTAAGTCCACTGCCTGGATGAATAACCTTGTGGGTCACTGGTTCTCAAGTCCAAGTCCAAGCTTGACATCTGGGGCTCAGATCTTGGCCTCAGGGCTCGCCTGATCTAAGGGAAGAAAAGAAGAGCGGATCCTCTGGGCTTCATTAACAAGCAAGTGACCAAATGCCTTGTTGTACCATTCTGGAGATCTTCCCCTGGAACAAAAAGGGCAAATAATGTACATCAATGAATACAAAGTTGGGGGAAAACTCAACTATGAAAACCTGACGCCTGTTCACACCTGAGATCCACTCTGGAAATATGCGTGAGTCTGGTCCTTCCTGTCCCACAAGGCTCGAGGAGGTACTGTGACTCCAGCACAACCCCTTTCACAGCACCGATGCGTGGGCTGTCGTCATGTTCGACAGACACACACACCAGCGCGCAGGAGCCTTTACACAAGTCAGTACGCCATGATCTGCAGATCAACACAGAGAAAGGAAGAGTTTATTTAATGTGGTAATGTGTTATCTTCTTATTGTGGCTTCAAGTGACACCAAGTCTGTGAATTGTTCTCTTATTCTTAAAGTAAAGCTACCTTAGTACCACATAGTCACAGTTGGGTTGAGGTGCCATGTTGCAGCAGGAGTAATGGTACACGTCTGTCTGTTTGTCCAGCGTCTCCAGAGTTTTCTCCTCCTGGAGTTCAGCCTGCCACAGTGGACGCTCTCTCAGCAGCCGCTGCAGCAACTCGGTGGGAGTTGCCGACACCTCAACGCACACTCGCCACCGCCTTAGAGGGTTACCATCTCCAACCTTATATACACAGACATGGTAAGAGTTAAATGTATTGTAAATATGCATTATGTAAAAAAAGCATCTTTCTTGTTTATTATTTTTAAGCTTAACTTCTAGCATTAAATGGTCAGGTTTCTGCTTCAACTGGGCTTTCTGTAATGTTGATCTATTGAATTATTTTGGTTTGGTCTCTCCCACCCTTTTAAAAATACCACCATGTTCTAGAAACCCAATGACCTCCCACCTTTTTAAATGCCAGTTCAGCCTGGTCAGAAGATGAGCGGGACACCCAGCCTTTGCTCTTATCTTTGGCCTCTTTCAGCAGGTTCTGGATCAGCCTTTCTAAGTGTGCATGATAGGAACCTTCCTCATCCTCTTCTTCCACGTCCTCATCCACTTCTTCCTCGTGAGCCTTGCAAAGCTCATCCAGCGGGGGCACCATCAGCTCCGCCTCCATGTAAGAGTTACGAGACTGGGTAACCATTTCCTCTGGGATCTGGGTAACAGCGGGGGAAGGTGAGTTGCATCAAAACAAAGTGCAGTTTCACAGCATTGCCAGAATATGCATTAAGGTGGCAAAGAGCATCTTAAGTCATGTTTGTAGTAAGAAGATGTAAAGACAAAAACACTAATTACACTATAAATGACTGGTGGGCAAAGATTCATTAATTTGCAAAAGAAAAACATCTACAGCTATGAAGTAATACCAGATTATTCTCCATGTGAGCCTAATAGGAAGAGGGGGGGTTTTAGTCTATAAAAGTGGCAACTAGACTTTTGTCTCCCTAAGATACATCAGCTACTCTCCTCATTTTCTAGATGTTTCCAGACTGTTTTGGAAAGAAGAGAGGACGCTGGTAAACATGAACCTGTCCCAACTTTTAAAATGTGCTGCTGAAACTGAATCCAAGATAATCTAATATTTTTCATTAAATACACTGAAATAAAAAGCATAACTCCACCTGGACAGAAATAAATGTGACATTGCAGAAGCTTATCCAAATGATGTCATGGTGCATGTGTGTTGTAATCTAAGCTAAAGGCAGTCCAACAAAATATTAGAGTGAGTATTTTTTTTTTTGTTTTTTTTTTTTTGCATGGGCAGTGTAGTAAAATATGTCACTTCCAGCGTTTCATATTTTTCATGATGTAGATAAAATGTAGTTTGTGAAACTTGCAAATCATTGCATTCTCCTTTCATTAACATTTTACACAGCGTCCCAACAGTTTCCGTTATAGTATTGCAGTGAAAACCATATGTGTATATATATAATTGATTTTCCATAAGCTCAGTCAGGCCTGTTTTCAGCATTGTGACAATGTATTTCCCAGCTAAAGTTAAAGCTTATTTATCTTAAGAATGAAAAAGATTGATGAACCCATGAAGCATTTTATTGGACTGTAAAAGAAAAGTGACCACGGGCTCTCAGGCCTGTCCAGTGAAGTTAAAAAATACAATATTTACTGTACCTCTGAGATGTAGTAGAACACAAGTATAAAGTTACATGAAATGGGAAAAACTATAGTGTAAGCACAATGCATTTGCCCAGCGCTTTAGTAGATTTTACAATATTTGATACAAAAGTGGTCAAATGTTTAAACATTCAGTATCTTCTACCCGATCTTTTTGTAGGTTGTTACTGTTATTGTTTCATGTAGCGAACCACACTAAACTAAGATAAAAATACATTGTAATTAAGTCTATTTTTCTCAGACTGACAGCAGCAGTATTTACTGTACTTGCTGACAGCCTCAAGGCAATGATGATGTACAGATTTAGAAATGAGCTCATTCAACACAATTAGAACGTGGTCTTATAACAACACAACAGTGGAAGAAATCTTCAACATAGTTGTCTGTTAATGTCATATTTAAGGATACAGCCATGTTTTATTTCTCAGTGAATAGAAATGCAAAGATTAATCCTGACCTGAAAGAGACGCTGACACTCTGTGATCATGTGTGCCAAACCCTGAGTGGCAGCCAGGTTTTCACTCAGGTCTTTCTGATCAGGACGACCTGTAGTGTACTTTCTCTGGATCGATCTTATGGAACAGAAATGACACAAAACATAGAGAATATACTATAAATTATATGATCACTTACATGGACAAATGATTTTTATCAGCAGTTTCCAAACATGTGACACCACAATGTAAACATAAAAAAGGCAATTTTTCTAGAGGCGATATCACATGATAACAGCTCCAATTAAAAGATTTAAACACAAACACAACACGTCATAGTTATTGTGGCCATTCAGCAAATCAGAAACATTGTTATACATCATTAAACTCAAAGATATCCTCCTTTAAATTAGGAAATATTCACATTAATATGCATTTGATGCATATTTAAAGCATTTAGAACCTAAAAAAAAAGGATAATATGACATTAAATTTAAATAAACTGAATAAAAAAGTGTTGTGTAATTTATTTCAAACTCCAAATGCATCTGCATTGTCAACATATTTTTTATTATAATAATAAGAGTTTTCTATTCAAGCATATCTGTGTTAATCTTTTATACTGTCTGTGTACCTGGGTGACAGCGTTTCATTCTTTAGTATGCTGAGGTGAAAAAGCGATGGTCCCAAACAAACAGCAAGATTCATAGGTGTCATCTGGTTCTCCTCCACCAAGGACGTAACATCACGCAGGAAGTAAAGCAATGTCTGCAGAACCTCCCTGTTTTCATCCGGCATCAGCAAAATGGCGGCTCTAATGGCTTGCAATCTCTGTTCCTTTGGAACATCTAATCGAGACAAAGAAAGAAAACTTGGTAGAAATAAAGGATTTAACACTAACATCAAGTTTAGCAACAGAAAGGAGCTAAAATCCACAAGCTGAACGATTAAAACCATATGCAGTCACATCCTCTAAGGTGACTTACACTGGTAAATGTGCAGGAAGGTTTCGCCCAGCTTGTTTGTCAGCAGAGGCTCAGGCAAGTCCCTGAAGAACTGTTTGACCATATCGGCCACATCGTAAGCTGATTGGTCCTCGTAGCTCACGCAGTCGGGAGACAACTCACACTGCTGCCTCAGAGCCTGAATCCGAGATTTCACTCCAGACTTGCGGAACAATCCCACCTGAAAAAGAGACAACAGGGAAGAAAAGACATAAAGGAGGGATATGGTCATTAGCTGTGCCTTGTGTTTAATCTCAAAAACCCATGAATGTTTGCACAAAGAGAACAAAACGTGGAGATCAAGCCCTGTAAAAGCTGTTTGTTTTCTAACCTGGTCCAGGCAATGTGTTCTGAGGTGGATGAGGGCCTGTTGTAAACACAGAGGGAGTGGAAACCCACAGCGCTGGACATGGACGATAAGGGGAACACCAAACACACTCTTCTCTTTGTAGTCTGGCACCTTCATGCGCTTCATAAACTTAGGCACAGACCTGGCAGCGATAGACAGAAAACAATTAGGGAAGCGTGTGGGAGAAAGAGTGGTCTGTGCTTTTATTATCTTCCTCTTCATGTACATGCTGGTCAACAGGATTTCCCTCTGGGGCATAATAAAAAGACTGGCTGTTGACAACACAGGGGGTGTGCTTGTGTTTGTGGGTCATGGAGACTCATGGTGTGAGAATGAAAATGTGTTTTTGGTCTAATGCATGCGCCTACACAAGCCCATTGATCTTTAGGTGTTTAAAACATGCATGAAGGTGTTGATTGTGCATGTGGTCCTGCTGTTTCACTTCTATTGTTAAGTTGGAGGAGTTTAAAATGAACAAAAACTAAAAAGGCTACTGCAAAGGCCATCACACACACAACACAGTGTGTCCTGCTTTGAAGGCTTTATTAGTATTATTAGTTCAATGAGAACCCAGTAAACAGCTCCCATTTCTGCCCAATGCTACATCTTGTGATTTCCCTGAATTATACTTAATACACAAACAGACTGAGGAACTTTTATGTCAGTGTGTACCCACCATGTCCAGCCATGTTTATTAGACATTGAGTATTTCTCCATGATGGCGGTGAGGCGGAGTAAAGAGAACTTCTGCAGCAGGCTGAGCTGGCCTGCTGATTGGCTACTGATCTGCAGTGAAGATGCTGGCTGGTTGAGATGATCAGAGCCTCTGAAACTGGGCCATCGTAACCTTAGACAGGCAGAAAATACTAATAAACATTGTGTGATAGCGATTTGTTTGATGTAAACATGATATAGTTGATATCAGGTCTTATCATAGCTTGCTTTAAAAAAAATTGTAGGACTGGATGGATATGAAATAAATACATACTTTTTTGTTAAATCAGTAGAACACAGCTGGATGCAGCACCAAACATGAAGGCTTGTAAAACAATTTATTGATTACATTTTTTTTTTTTACAAATAATTACTCAGGTTTGACCTAAAAGCAAAATCAGTAAATAATTTTAAAAGTTATCTTTTTGCCTTAATGACTGTATTAACATCACCATTTGTACATAATGCCTAAAATATGTTATCATTTATTCTCGCTGTTAACTTCTTTTATGAAATTGTTTTTATCATTATTATTATTGTCATTGCCTTAGCCTTAATTCTGTTTGATCATTTTAGTAATAGTTGCTATTCAGTGTATTCTGAACCAATGTTTTCATTAAACATTGCATCTATTGTAAAGTATAGTTACAAAAGTTTAGTACTGTTGACCAAGGAAGCAGAAGACATAAACATGCTTACTACCAATAAAACTTGTATTTTGCCAAAGTAATTTCCCTAATAATGACTGTAACTGTATGAGAGCATTTTTGCATAAATCATCCGCTAATGTCATACTGAGGCTTAAAGAAACAGTGTGAGAGATTATGCAACATTCAGAGCCAAAAGCTGCAAATTGCAATGAAGTAAATATCCTGTGTCTCATCTTCTGCTTCAAGACTATATGGTTCCAAAATGATGAAAACATAGTTATTGCATTTCTCTTAGTGAGTTCTGGTTAGACTTTAGAGTAAATACAGGCGTGTAGAGTGTCAGGTAAGTGCTGTGGCCTCTACCCACTGAATGTTTATTTGAATTCACCAGTGGGTGATGTCATGTGGCTACATCCATCTTTTCTATCAGTCTGTAGTTTTAAACATCACATTTTGGACTGACTTGTCTTTTAGAAAAAAAGGAGACAGTAAAATTATTATTCAAACGGTTGTAAACATTACTCAGGTTTGACTTAAAAACAAAGTCAAAGCCTCATAAAGTAGGAACAGACATAAAGAGATTTGCTCCAAACCACAGTCAGAATATTTCATTACAAAATTCCATGTTTGTGTTCTTCTATTCCTTCACTGTAGCTGAACAAGGAAAGATTTTGGAAGGAAGAGTAAATAGGAGAATTTATACAAAAAAAAAGGCCGACAATGATTTGTTTAATAAAGACAAAGCCTCATTTGTGAGGAATTTGTCAATGGCCAGAAGACGACAAACACAGAGAATTCTAAGATCAAATTATTGACAAATTGTAATTTATATACCAATGTCCAGACTCATTTGTGCCTCATTGATTAAATTTTACTCATATTTAGTTTTCACATCTGGCCTACATGCATATGAAATAATTAGAATAATCCAATTCCAGTGTTGGTTTGTTCAGAACTTCTATTTTTTGTTTTTTGGCTTCACTGTGGTGGTGAAGGCAAGTTCTCAGCTTACTGCAGGGAATGCAGTTATTATAAAAACTATAAAAAATAGGACCCAAGTTGTAATAAACCGTAATTATACTATAAATGCCTGAGCAGCTACTCACCTTGGTCTTGTAAGGGAGGCTCCAACTCCAGAGTCCCGCCTCTCCCTACTGGTCCCTGTTGAATCTGTGTCATTTAAGGAGACCCCATCTCTCTCGCCTTCACTAGGGGTGGTCCTACCCTCCCCCTCTTCCTCTCCATCCCCTGTCTCCCCCTCGGGAAGCACACTACGGCTCCAGTGGTCAACTATCTGCTGTAAGCCACTGACATGCTGGATAATGTCATCCAGGTGAGGAAACAGGTTGTCTTCTTTCTCTAAGTCCAGCAGGTCTCCTGTGCTGGCGTAGAGGTGTGAACCCGGCACATTGTCGTAAACACTCACCCTGCTGCCCCGTGGAGCTCCAGGACAGGGGGGTTTGGATAAAGGTTTTCCGCACCAGGGTTCACCCAGTCCATTCTCAGGAGAAGAAGTTTTGGCATGTGACATGGATCCATTGTTCCTGTCACTAGAGGAAGGTGCCAGGCTTTCTATGGATAGGGCTTTGGGAAAAGTGCCTGGTTTATGGTCTTTGGGGATGTGAATGAGAAGGTTTTCATATGAGTGAAACTGGTTTCTACCAAACTGGCTTTGACCTTCAGTCCTCTTACCCTGAGAAGGCAGCTCCATGTCCTCCAGGTACATGCTGCTTCTCTTGCTGGCAGTGCGGGGTTTTGTACATACAGGCTCCGCTATGCTGGCCGACACAGTTTCATTGTTGGGGTTCACACTCAGTTTGGGCTGGTCTTTGCAGTTTTTGTTGAGAGGGACGGAGGAGACATCAACATGAGCTTGGTTGTGTTTTGAGTTTTGTTCTAATTGGCTGATAGGAGTGCACTGAAGCGTCTGAAGTGCCTGAGGCTCCTCCCCCTGTAAAACCGGCCCACTGATGACCAGCGGCGGCCTGCGATTAGAGCTTTTTCGCCTTGTCGACGGCCCCCAAGTGCGCATTATTTCCATTCTACGCAAAAACTCTTTCGCTTTACTCCGCCCACCTTGCCCATGACGACTGCTCTTGATTGGTAGGGAATTGTAGTGTGGAAGCTCTCTGGGTGGTTGGTAGGAAGCAGAGAGAGATGCCATAGATATAGAGTCAGGCATGGCAGAGGCAGAGTCTTCACTGTGTAGCGAAGAGATTTCTGTGATCTCCTGCTCGCTCAGGTCTGTTAGCACGCTCTCACTGCTTACTGTGCTGCGAAGACCCTCCCCTTGACCTGTTGGGCTGCTCTCATTGGTGCTGTCCAAGAGGAAGTCTTGCAGACGAGACCAGCGTCGACTACTCCACTCAAAAGTCCACCTTTTACTGATAGCCAAAGGGTCATCTTCATCAGAATCATCACTCTGTGGATGGATAAAGGCAATGTAAGGCGAAAAACACACACTTAACCCTTGAATCAAAGTTAGAAGGATTATTCAAATTATTTAAATTGGTAACAACTACAAAACAACTTTTTAAAATTTTTTTGTTAAAGAATACTTCTGCTTATGTACAGTCCAAAACTATTTGGAAAGACTGCATTGAAAAAGCAGACCCCAGAGCAGAAATGCAATAAAAATGAGCACAGAAATTTTGAAAATCCAAGATCACTGAAACTGTAAGTACACCTGAAACTAGCCTGACTGCATCAATGAACATCAGACATTTTTAGCTTTTAACTTTTGGCTGTATCTGTCTCCTCATGCAGAGGAACTGAAAGAAACTGACTGCTAGCTTTCAAGAAGGAAAAATGAATACAGAACGACTGGTGACCCATGAAGAATCAGTAGAAACGCAGTTGAAGCAGTAATCAGGAGTGAGTGATAGTGGCGCTAATCAGAGCTGCAGTGGCCGTCTTCCAAAGATGACGCCACAGACTTGAAGCTTGTGCAGTCTAGTTTAAGATGAACAAGTTCTTCAGCGTTAGCATAGAGTTTTATCAGAAATTAAGAACATTAGAGATTGTGTGGCAGCTCTGACAGCGTGAAGGCCACTGCATAATATCAGCCTCTAACACCATCTGAGAAAAAGCTTGAGTTAATTTCTGCTCACCCCTTGATACAAAACAGCAGAACGAACTTTTCTAAAGAGAAAATGAAGAGAACCGAGTCTGTCATCAAAAACATCAGAAGTATTTAAAAAATGGAAGAAATTAATTTCAGCATTGAATGGTGCACTGGTGTTTGTTGTAATAAGTTCCTACTGTTTTTAATAAAGATGAATTTGAACAGTGTGCACTGATCTTTACATTAGAAATAATGCAGTTATTGTAAGGGGGTATAAATTTGAATTATTTGGCATTTTATTTAATGTTGCCTTCTTAAATCCTATCAGGAAGTTTGAGAAACTCATATATCTGAAAGACTATTGTTCTGTGTTGTTTGATGTTCTGTTGGAAAACAGTGTTATACTAAATAGGGTCTGATTGTTTTTAATCCTTTTAACGCTAAAAAAAATTAAATAAATGAACAAAACAAAACACTTACCTTCTTCTTGGGGTGGCTGACATCCAGTTTCATGGAGGCACACTTGTTCAGAGTATTTAAACGCCTGCAACACACATGCACAGTCACATGCTAAAGTTAAAGCTGCTAACATTAGTTTAATTGTAGTTGTGCATTTGTGTCCTGCACTGTAACACTGCTCACTTTCACTCTATAATCTCACTTTTCACCACCACTTTCCCCGTTTTCCTCCCAAGTCTGATTAGTCACTATCAGACAACCCTCTTCATTTGCTTCTTTAATCTTTTTTCTGACACTATCCTACTTTCTTCTCCCTCTCTATCTCTGACTTGACTGATCCTCGCCCTTGAGGAGTTCATCCCCAACAAAACACCCACCCACAGTCCCTGCTTTCTGTAACTCAGGATGTGAAGAGCAGCTTGTTGAGAGGGTGGCATTTTTTACAAGACTGGCCATAAAAAAAAGAAGGAAAAAAAAAAACCATGTTCTCTGCTTCATTAATGTCATTTAAAAACATTTCAGCCTCTTGCAATACAGTAAGAAATGCTAATTTGTTAAATGTTAACATTTTCGGTTCTATCAGATAAACAAGGGCACCAGGATCGCTTATTCCTGAGTATCAGCCACAACAATGCCAACATGAATCATTGCAAGCAAACAGCCTAAGTGTTTTATAGCTTTTTCGACAGTTCACTGGGGGTCTGATGAGTATTCTCTCACAAAACAGCTGTCAGGACTCACTGATGCTATAATTACCACACCCTTGGAGAGGCAGGCGTTGTTAGCAATGCAAGAATAAGTTCGTGGTGCAGGGAAGGAATACTTCAATGAGAAGGGAACATATGACGTGACAAAGAAAGATCATATGGGTGTACAATACACTGGCATCCCCTGACTCCTTCCCCCATACCCTCACCCATTCACATCCCCCTCTATTTTGGCCCCTGAGGGTCTCGCTCCCCTTTGAATAGGAGATCAGAGCGTGGCAGTGGGGAGGGGAAGTGGCCAGATCAAAGCCTGGGTGTCTGGGATGGAGACATGGATGGGGAGTTCATAAAGAGTTAGGGTCAGACATCTGATGAGAAGTAGTTAGCACTGAGCTACAAGGACCAGTCAGTGTACTAAACATAGCGTTGAATGCGCACTGAGGTGAGTGACAGAGAAACAGTCATGTGTGTGCATTATTGGGTTTGTAAGGCATCCTTACCGACACAGAGGCTCAACTAGATCCCGGTCCAGAAAGTCATGGTCCCTTTTCACTGAGGAAATATCGACTGGAAACTGGGAATCTGTGAGAAAAATGAGAGAACAGGCTTGTTAGTTAATGACTAACAAACAACAGGAAACAACAGTTTTCTCTGCTGGTTAACTGTTAATGAAATCTGTTTAGTATGTCACAGCTGCTGCCAACACATTTAAACACTCGTCATTTGCACACAGGCGTTTTCAACCCCGAGAATAACTTGAATCCCACATAATGCTAAAATGAGTCAAGCATTTTATTTTGGTGATTGTCTGCATGTGGAGGCAGTTTGAAGGCATCATGTGCACCAGATAGTCCCACATCCAGGCATCCACAACATGATATTACTGGATCTCACAACATTTCTCTGAGCAGCAGCGTGTGTTTGTGCTTGTGCTTCTAAAGAAAGACTCTGGGATTTTAAGAGCCTCTTCTTTGATTACTAGGGGCCATTTCCTGTTTGTGCTTCAAGTGTATGAGACCTGATGATCATCACATGAGCAAATGCCTGTAGGTTTGCAAGAAAAGATAGAGAGGAATAAAATAGAGATGCAGGATGGAGAAAATTAAGGAAGAATTAGACAGTATATATATTCATTTAGTTTCTTTTTCTATGGTTCTTCCCTTTGCTTTTCTTTAATAAATCAGTTCTTTTGCATTTTATTCCTGTTGTACTGTTCTGACAACAAGATGGCTAAAAGGAAAGAGATGGGTGAGTCATAGCATGAGGAAAAAAGGTGGGAGAAGAAGGGAGAAGGAGAAGCTATGAGAATCCCAGTGGTGATAACAAGGCCTTTCCCATGACCCCTCCCCCTGGACAGGAACTGAAGCCTGGAAATAGAATGAAGCAGCCCAGAGGACAGGGATGTGGAGATGGAGGGAAGGCAAGAAAAGAGAAAGAAACGTAGATGGAAAAACAAGGCAGAGAGAAAAAAAATAATTGAACACAGAGAATAAACAAAAGGGAGCTGATGGAAGAAAGAGGTTTTTGTGTGAAACACGGCAGCTGTATAAAAGCTGGGTTTTTTTTATGTTACCTTCATAGAGCTGAGCGTATTGTGGAAATCCAGCGGCTCGAAGCCAATCACAAGCTTCTTTAGCTTCAATCTCTGCAGGGCAAAAAAACAGAAGTTTTAATGGAAAGTTTAATGCACACATCCACATTCAGCTTTTTATGTTTGCCTTTAGTAGTTTATTATGAAAACTGAAATTATTAATGAGTTCTTTGATGTTGCCTTGTTCCTGCATCATCGAACCACAAATTTTCTAAGAAAACCACAAGGAAGCAAGTCAAAAACAGAAGTACAGAGCATCCCATTGTGCTTGTGTTTGTTATTCCTAAGCAAGCATTTTTAGCATACAAGGAAGGAACATCTCAGAGATGTATTTTTCCTCTGGGAAATCACTGGAATGATGAGACTGAAAATGCTGGGAATCAGCCAGAAAGGGACATATTATCTTAAGAAAACAGAAACACACTTTAAGATTTTATACTGTACTCACAGATGATATCCACCCATATATGCCGAGAGGCAGATCTCAGTTGTTAATGGGTAAATGTAACAGGCCCTACACATGGAACCACAGCCCATTAGGTGCTGCTGCCAGCACCATGAGACATTTTACGGGCTTTTGTTTAACTACATTTTTCCGCTAGCATATGTATTGCACACGCTGCTAAACTGGCAGCGCTGAAGTCTGTGTGTATACGTTTTTCTTTATGAGCAGACACTTTTTGCAGCTGCTCTTTGTGCTGACAAAGACAATTGAATGAATTGGTGCCAGCAAGCTAAAATAATTGGACATGTATATGCGCACAGAGATTGAAGTGCTAACTTAAATTAGACCTTCTAAAAGCATGAAGTGCAGGATATATCGGAACAAAAGAAATAGTTAAATAAACCATAAACATCCAAACAAAGACGTAAGATAAATACAGTAATGTATGAGCCACTGATCTATTCTCATACCTCTTTAAACGCTCTATTCATTCACTCTCACTTGTCTCACTCACTTGTTTAGAGGTGCTGGCACTGAATAGGAAAGGCACCGCAGAAACACAGAGGACAAAGTTCAGCAGAGTAATAAAAAGCCTCCATCCTCACCATCACAGATGAGAACGCTCAGAGGAAATGACACTGTCACCACAATCCTGCAATTACATCCCTCTTCCAACATTCTTTGCATAACTGCTCTCTCACAATGACATATGAAGCAACATGAGGGCAGACTGTGAAAAATATAGCTTTTGTGTAGTGTTCTGAAAATAGACTGAATAGTCAGAGAGATCCTACTGAGAAGCATTTCACATCAAAACTTACTGGAGGTCCTCATGGTGAAGGGGACGACATGCTCCTATATCTCCTTTGCTCCAGCTGAAGGTTTCTCTTCATCCCGTGGCACAGCCATTTGCTGCTCTGCAGCTTATCCATCAAGTGGCAGCAACTCAGTGCTTTCGTCCTCTCTGCCTCACCAACCCTTGTGTTTACAGCTCTGCCTCTTTCTTCCAGCCGGCCCCACGCAGGTTTTCTCTTCCCTCTAATTTTCTACTCAACCTCTCTCGCATTTCATCTTTGTATTGAATCCACATACAAAATCTTTCTATTTTTACAGCCCGTCTTTCTCTGTCTTATACTAAACTATGCTTCTCTCGTCTCCGTCTTCCTCAGTTTCTAACTGACCACAGTTTCCTTCACTCATGCCATCCTGTTCTTGTTTTCTTTCCTTTATCTTAAACCTCTCTTATCTTTTCCCTTTTCTTCTGTAAAACAAAATTACTCCCGAACACATTTTCCTTCATCATCCTGTCCCTTCTGCATCTTCCACAGAAACCTCCTCATCCTTTTTTTTCCACTCAGCTCCTAAGACAAAGTCCACACCTTCTTCGTCATTACCAGAAATGCCGTCTCCCCATCACATCCATGCAGGAAATGAATAATTTAAGCTGGCGTTCCTATCAGCTAGACCTTCAAGGTCGCAGGCTGACAACTACTGGATGCTAACTTCACATGTCAGCTGAACCCACTGGATGGCTAGCGAGGAGACTTTGACCTCGGCTTCTTTCTGCTGGCTCACCAGAACAATGTGTGGGAGAATCCAGTGTTCACTCACACATACAGTTCATAGCCATTAGTGTGGACATTTAGGACAGCCCAGATGTTGCCCCCAGTGAATCAGAGAATGTGAAAAGGATGGGACAGTCAGACAGCTGGGGGGGGGGGGGGGGCTGAAATGGACAGACCTTGTGGGAAAACCACCGGGAGGAAGGCATACCACATTAGCTGTTTATTTATGTGAGGTTGTAAGATTGGTGCAATCTTTCTAAAGAAATTAGGTTAAAATAAATCAAATCCAAATGGAGAGCAGAAGACACTTAAAGGAAAGGAAGCAGGAAATTCTGACTATCCCCGTGTGCCACAGACCTTAAAAAATGCAGAACACATTAGCGAGTTATGTCGCTGCACGTTACACTGTCCTAGTGAACAAGGACGCTTTCATTTATTTAAGTCTTATACAAACTTGTGGTATCAAGTCCTTAAAATAGTCAACAGATGCACTAATTATTCCTGTTTAGTTAGCAAAAAGTTACAGCATACAAAATGACAAAAATTAAACAAGTTGTTATTTTGAAGCTTGTGTTCATGACTTGCCTTTGAAGTCTTATGCGCCATTGATTTTGGTCTTTTCACTGAATTTGTTGACAGTAACAAAAAAGGCTAGTCTTACCCTTTTATGCTTGTTAAAACTGAGAAGTTGAATACATCACATGTTGATGAGTCACAGCGTACAGTTAACTTTAGGTTTGTTCTGGGCAGTAACAGAGCCACATTAGCAAGATAAGTTGTCATCCACATTTTTTTTGCATAAGATGAACTTTAGATGGAAAACCACTGTAGTTCAAAGCCAGGAAAAAAAAATTGCTTATCTTTTTGCAGTATTTGTGCATATTGTGTAGAAAAACAAGAAGCATAGCTCTTGCCAGTGTGGGAACAAAGCACTGCTATGTATCTGTGCAGAATTTAATCAAGAAATTAATTAATTCACAAACATGGTATAAGTAGACCACAAAACACCACAGTGCATGCAGTCAGTCAGAAATAATCCAAGCTGCCCACCAAGCTTTTTCTCTGATTCATGTCACTACAGTCCTGCTGTGGCAAATATATGACAACAGGCATTAAGCTGCTAGAACCACAGCTGAGAAGGCAGATGGATGGTGTGTGTATGATGGTGTGTGCATTTGGCTGTGTTGATAAATGATTTTGGGCATCCATGTGTGGGACAAAGGGGGCGCAATGTAATTCCTTACATAACAAGGGTGCCAGCAGTGTTACATAATAAACACAATATAAGAACCCCTAATGTCCTCAGCCGTGCTTTAAAATGAAAGTTTGCCTCTCTTCTCTGCTTTTCATTTCCTGCCTTTTATCCACCGCCACAAACCTTGACTCTTTGTCAGCCTTCTTTCTGTGTTATGTCGGCCTACTACTGGGTCTCAAGGACCCTAAAGAGCCTTACATGACATCATTTCCTGCTCTGAATATATCATGCGTCCAGAGCGGCATGTGAGCTAAGAACAGAAGCAGCAGGAAGTTCCTGGGCTGAACATGTCAGTGGGACTCAGCTGGGATAAGTGTTAGACCACTGTGTGCTAATGGACACGAACAGTAACAGAGAGATGAACTTGAAAAGAAAACTGTACATGACTGCTGTTCATTAAGATGAGTCTCTGGTCAAAATCTGAGAGATTTTTAGAGAGATGAGACGGATAAGAGACAGAGAAACTATGAGCATACACTATACATGCTAACAAAGTCTCACACACACCCACACATACACAGGCTGCCTGGAAAAAAAAGCCACATTCCCACATACGCTAAAGTACTTAGTCTTTCATGTTAAAAGGTCAAAAAGTAGTAAAGAAGACAGAGGAGGAGTGATGGGGGTGGAAGGAAGGGAGAGAGGGAGGGACGTTCAAGAGGAATATGTCTGTCTTGTCTTATGTGGTTCATCTGTGATGATGTCCTGCCCGCAGGAATGCAGTGTAAAACAGAATCAGTGCTGGCATTAAATCAGTGCAGGTTCAGGTGCAGAGCCTTCTGTGTTTGGGTGGCTGTGGACTGGAGGGTTCAGACAGACCTAACAGACGCACGAAATGAAAGACATGAAACGACGATTGTAAATTAGCGCTAGGCCAAAACAAATTGTGGCCAATGTCCACAGCCTGGAGTTGAATGAACTAGGACAAGACAAGCAGTCTGGAGGTCATCAAGTTGGGTGTCCGGTGATGATGTTTTTTCTCCAGCAGAGGGTGTTAAAAAAATGTTACAGCAATGCACTGAAATCACATCAAATTATGACATGGCTTCAGGCTACGGTTGCATGAAAGGCTTGGTTTGTATACATCAAAGCTTATCTCCTTTGTCAGTGTGTGATTGGGTGTTTATTGACAACTGTCCTCATAAGGAAACAATCAAGTTGTCAGTTTTGACAGACCAGCGTGCTAAAGCCAAGTAGCAGTAGCAGTACTGTGGTGACGTGTTGACATTCATTCTGACAGACACACCAAACGAGGATTCTTATTTCATTCTAAAAACAAATTATAATTTAGAGGAATATCTGAGTATATGATGGGAGAAACATACAGAATCACATACTAATTTTTAGTATGTCAGCTCTATGTGATTTACTTAATTGTTTCTGAGTTTTTGTTCAGAAAGAGTCACACAAAAGCAACATCTATAGTGAACAGTGTGCTCTGCATGATTGAAATGGAGCTGATAATTAAATGTAATTACAAACATTTAACCATAACTGGGCAGTCAACACTTGCTATTAGCACAGGGATTGTTATAATTTGCCTGAATGCTAATTTACATCTCTTATTCTGTTTCTATCATATATCAGGGTCCATCTAAACCCTGCAGACTTCAGTCAGCAGAGCACTGCAGGCTCTCTCTCTGGACCTGAACTGATTTCATGTCAGTATTGACATAAAACACTGATTTCATGGCTTGTAACAAGAAACACGTAAAGTTCCAACATTCACTATTAACAGAATAATATTAAAAGGTTGAGAAAACAAAGGAAACAACTGCACGGGCATGTTCACATTAGAAAGATGTTGTTAATGGACACAGTTTTTTCTTGCGCTCACAAACTCAAAAACATGTATGAACAAGAGCAGATGCTACTCTTCTTTTTGTTTGATTTAAATTAAAAAGGCTAACATGTGGTGTAATGAACTAAAATCTTAGATTCATTTTAAACTCATGGATGCTGCATCTTTTGGAAATCAGTAACTAACTATTCAACTTATTTTAAGTGCAAAGACTCATAGCACACTTGGGAAGGGTATCAACAGCTGTGAACGACAGGTCTTTGAGCATCACATGCTTGCAGTTCAGATACAT
Source organism: Melanotaenia boesemani (assembly GCF_017639745.1). Lineage (NCBI taxonomy): Eukaryota > Metazoa > Chordata > Actinopteri > Atheriniformes > Melanotaeniidae > Melanotaenia > Melanotaenia boesemani. The sequence goes on from NC_055696.1 coordinate 12,217,754, forward strand.
TTGACACAATATAAAACAAAGAAGACAGCAAAGATGAGCTTGTAATGTTCATGGACATGTGTCACTTTCATTACTACAAGTATTAGTCTGCTCAGTACCCAAAGTTGAGTGCTAGCAAAACAAGAAGGGATGTCGAACATGGGTACCTTCACCAGCTTTTAAAACACAATGCTGGCATTCAAGTAAAAAAGCTCATATTCTCATTGGTCTTTGCAGTTTTTTCAGTGATAAGCAGAGTTTAATAATGCGCAAATCACTGTTTTCTGTTTTTATCCACATTTAAAATGTCCCAACTATTTTAGAAGCAGAGCTGCATAAACTGCATGTCCATGAATAAATATAAACATCCCTGGATATGACAATAAAGTAATAGATGGTTTGTGATTAGTGTCTGGTTATATCAGATATTATTTTGATTGGGACATTGAGGATGTTCTTTTTATTTTATTTATTTATTTATTTATGTCTGGGGAGTGTGTTTGTGTGTGTAAAGGAGGGTGAGGAGAGAAAAGGGCGTTCTCGTGCAAGAACCAAAGAGCGGAATTAAAAGAAGTCATGCCATCACTATGTACAGGCAGAAACATGCTTTCCCATCTACATTCTTCTCATAACTTTCCTTCACACATGTGTTTATCTCATGGAGCTTAATTCATCATCAACACCAAAAACGAGGCTTGACACATTTCTATTCCATCTTCAAATGGAATGTATGGCATTGAATTTTTATGCAAACTACCTGACACGGACCCCATAAATAGCTTCAGAACACAGCTAAAAGCCCCTGCTTTGTCTGTGTTGTTCTGTCGGATGTTCGGTTTAGTCCTTGGGAAACATGAGTCATGTGACAGGAAGTTAAGGAAGTAAGCATTTGAGTAGGTGGAACACAGACAAAAACAATAACACTTCAGCCCTCTGGGGATTCTTATGACTTCTATCAGATTTATAAAAGACATTTTTGTTGTAGAAGTGACTCAGTTTGGGAGTCTAATACTTGAAATTTGATGTGTACAGAATAAGAAACTCTAAAAAAGTAAAGTTGAGAATCTATGTATAATAGGTATGGTGAACAATGTTGTTTAACAGTTTAAAAAATTGAAAAAAATCCTAAACAGAATCTCACAGAAAGTAGCTGCAATCAGAGGTTTCCTTCAAATGTTGTCAAAGTGAAGTCAAAGCTTCCATTGTTTGGATCCACAGTCAACACACTATATCTCTGAATAGACAGATAAGATGAGGACTTATGTAAGTTCAACCATAAGAGGCTAGAGGCTTTGAAAATCCCATCATTTCCAGCTCCTATCAACTAATCAAAATGTACTAAATGTGTTTATTTTACCCTGGGAGCTCATCCAGCTCATCATGTCAAATTTAAAGCACATGGAAACTGGTTTCATTCTAAAATTCCAGTTTTGCCTCAACTCTCTCTTTATCTACCTTGTGCCAGTCTTCTCAGCAGCTGATGGCGGGCAATGATGCGGGACAGGCGCAGGGCAGAACGCCGTTGAGGGGTGTCTCCCAGTCTCAGGTAGTATTCCTGACCGTCAGGTGTCATGGCTTCCAGACAAGTTCTCTCAGTGCTATATGTACTGGTTGTCACCGCATTGTCACCGTCACTCTCGCAGTCATTGCTGTCATCTTCTGTACTTTGATCCATACTGTCCATACTATTATTAATTTCCATATTCCTTCTGTATGCGAGTTCAGCACTGTCCACACTGCCCTCACTGCAGATAGTGTCAGCACTCTCTACTTTGTACACACCGTCAGCGATGGTCAAGCTCACTGTGAGTTCTCCAGTTTCTATAACACTGGTCACATCCTCCCCTCTGGCAGTTTCTGTTGTAGCTGCACCATCCAGAGGGTCCACGTTGCTGTTCATGGTCTCCTCACTGCCAGCAGAATTTGCCCTGTCTGCACCTTCACAGTGTGCTGATGCAGCCACACTGTCCATATTCACTGCAGCATCCGCAACATCCATGGTGCAATCTACAGCCTCCTTGATGTAAAACTCAGAAACCTCCAAGTCTTCCTCGCTCTCACTCAGTTGACTTGTTATGTGAGCACTCCTTGTGGATTCCTGCCTCTAACATGCTCTCACTGGAAGTTGCCTGCCTGCCACCTCCCTCCAACACACAGTCGAACAAACACACAGGCTTCATCACACCACCTGACTCAGATGACACCCCTTCTTCTCCCCACCCACACTCTGCTCAGCTATGATGGGAGGAAGATAAACTCACAAATTGTTGCTTCCACAAGGATTTTTCTTTAATCATGTGACCAGCAGCCAATGGCCCAAGTGCTCTAGGAAACACTGCCCTGCTTCCTGAAGTTCTGCCAAGGAAACTATTTGGTACATGCCCCAGGCCTATGTGGAAATATGTGCCTGAGAAGGACATATCTGTGATCAGTGGGGATAGGCCTGGAAAAAATATGATCTCAGCAGCCACATCCCAATGTGAAATAAGGAAGGAGCAGAACAATAGAGAATATGTGGGTGTGAGAGTGCGCTGAAGAATGTATGTAGGAGCAAAGGTATTGTTCCTACTGCTGAGTTGGACTGTAATACCATTGATAAATGTACTCCAGATCTATACCATACATTTCAGTGTAGCTGTAAATCTTCAAATCTGTGATTGGATTTGATCACACTGCCCTCTTGAGGAAATTTAGGAGAACACTATCGTAACTTTTTCATGGGGAAACATATTTCTATCTTTAATTGCTTTTCAAGTCAAGATAAACTAACTAAATAAGATAAGCCAAAAAATACTGCACAGGACACAGATTGAACTCTCCTGCTGATTCAGGGCAACAACCGGCTGTCAAAGTAATATTATACTGAGTCAAATAGATGTGTGTAACTGGAGGGACATAGGGAAGGCTGTAGTAAGCAGTCAGTAATATAATATCTGGCATCCCACATAGTTAAAACAGGCAGGGACAGGACAGGAAACTAAACCAGCTAAAACAGAGGTTTTAAAATCACTTATGAGAAATATTGATTTAATATGCTGCCTCAAACATTTGGATAGTAAAAAAAGAACTGTTAAACTTTTAAGACTGTGTTAAATTTATATGATACTGTTACTTAACCAAACTTTGTTTCTTGTGCAGGAGAAAAACAAGAATGAGAAAGAAATAAAACCCCTGAATGTCCATCTATGTTATCTAACAAACATAGACGTATAAACACTCACACCAGAGGAGCTAAAAGCCACAAATCCCACATAGAAAGGGAGACCCCTCCCCCAATAATAATCCAACAATCTGTAGAATTACAACTAAATCCAGGTTCCATTATGCACTTTCAGTTTTCAGACAAACGCACAGTGAAATGGAAACGTGAACACATTAAAATTAACGTCATTCAGTCACTTTAGCACATCACTTTGAAAACAACCATCACAGCTGAAAATGCCACTTTTATGTTGCAACTGCATCTTTAATGATGTTAATCTGGGTTATATTTGGGCTGTGTATGATCATATGTATTTGCACCAAAGTGCTTTTTTTTAATTACACAGTTTACATTCCACTGAATTTGATTTTAACATGTTGGGGCGTCTAAATCAAAATCAACTTATTTTGCATGCACACTGGTCAATGAGATGACCAAGAATAAAGTAAACAGCTTCAAATTTAAACATTTCACTGACCTGGATATTCCATCATCCTGACTGATTCACAGAGTGGAAAATGTTCTGCTGAATCCCAGCATAACTGTACAGCCAAATGTGCACATTTTAAGGATTCCCCATCTCCAAATCTGATCCAAACAGATGTGAATTGTGTGCCTTTGAGCTGATGGGTTAAGCAATGGGTTGAGGGAGGGGTGGTGAAGTTTGGAGGGGGGTTGATTTTTGGGCTCTGGTTTGAGGGGACTGGACGGAGTGAAAAATTAGGGTAAAGATGAATACTGGGGCAGCAGGTGTCCTCTGGTGGACTGTTGTTACACTGCTGTGAATTTAACATTAATGAACTAAATACAAAAATTATAAATCATCTTGATGCAGAAAAAACTTCAACATTGCATCAGAATACTTTTCACTGGTCAGCTCAGGAAAACCGACGGATTGATGTGGTCTGGGGTGATTTGGTTGGTTGTGGGAATGTTAGACGTTTCATTTGTTTAAGTGGCGCACATCTCGATAATCACATTAAATCGAGTAGACAGCTGGTGCTAACTCTCTCATTCTCCACAAGCCTTCCCTCCCATTTCCTCCTCTCCTTCTGTATCTGACGCACAGCTGAGCCAGTCTGCGCATCCAGGCTACTGTAAATACAGAGCAAAACGACGGACACTCCAAACTTGGTGCATTACGCACGTGAGAGTATCCGATCTCCTGCAGTAATGGCTATGAAAACCAAAATAGAGGTTACTGACTGGGCCAGTAATTTTAAAGTCATCCAGCCTCCGAATTAGAAATAAATGAATGAATGACTGGCATCTGAAAGCCCCACTGGACAGTTTTCCACTGCACATGCCTGTGCTGTTTTGAGCACTAAATTTGACAATGACCTTCCCAAAATAATCGAGGAGCGCGTTGCGCACGTCGCTGCAGGCTTATGAGGTTATATGCAGCCGCCTATACACACTGGAGATAAACTTTTGTCCTCGATAGCTTCCTGTTATTAAATGTACAGTGCAGTGAAAGGCTAAACACGAACGTTAGTGAATATAAACTCCACCAGGCAGACTATGTAGCCAGCCTCATGTTTATTTAAAAAAAAGAAAAGAAAATAGATGCTTTGTGGCAGAGGTTGTTTGCTCTTCGTGTTATTACAGCCTGTACAGTATAAACATCTATGTATATATACATGTGTGTATAAAAAACATGCTGCATTCCGCTTATCAGAATAAGTCTCGTTTCCATTTTGGATCTCTGACCTGCGAGTCGTCTCTCCCGGACATTTCTCCACAGTAAATCCCAAGCCTTGGACGTGGAGTCCCGCAGCTGCTCACTGATCGACCGCCGCAGCTGAAGCTTGTTGGCAGACTTTCGCTGGGTTGTCATTGCGGTGCTGCCGGACGCATATTCCCCAGACTAAAAGCAGCCCTCGGACAACCCAAAATTATTTCTCCGTCTCCTTGGTTCCACTGTGAACAGCTCCAGCTGGGACAGCGCGCCCCGGCTACTGCGTCTGGCTGCCGCAATAGTCGTCACCGCTTCACCTGGTATGAGCTACGGCTCCTCTCGCGCTGCGTCACCTTCCTGCACCAGCAGAGGCGGCGGGATAAGGTCTTATTGGCAGGATCCACAAAAGATACACTGATCTAACTGATCCAGCAGTTCTGCCCCTTCTTTGCCCGAGTCCTCCACAGTCGTATGTAGGGCGAAGGTACAGAAATCTTTCAACATAACTTCTGCATGTGAGGCTGTAGCCAGATGTGAGAGGCGGTTTCCCCCTCCCCGAGTGTAAGACTCTCGCTCTCTCTCTGTCACATACACACACATACACACACTCACTCACCAAACCATGTTCTCCACGATGCAAACCCACTCATTCCCCCAAACAAGGATCTCTTTCAATCCCCTTGATACTAGCCTAATAACTCAGTCATACCACACATATATACAGCTCCTAATTCTGTGTTGTGTATCCAGACCAAGCTTCACTTATATTTGCTCCTTCAGTCACGAATCAGACTTTAGTGTGCAGCTACTCACACATGTTGAACTTTATTAATAAATTACTCAAAACCTTGTCTCTAAAAATAGTCAATACCTGAATAATGTTAAAGGACTGGTTCCAAGTGAGGCTGAGCCTCTAAGAAAAATAGATGAGGCGTTAACAATGGGACAAAGTCTAAAAATAGAATACGTGCGTGCAGGGGATGAAATTCATGGCATAATTGTGATATATCAACTTTAATGTGCACAGCACTGAAAAGAGATGAGATTCTGTAATGGAAATATCTGCCTGGTCACTGCACAGTGTTTGTCCTGTTTGAGGAGAGGAATTCTTGCATTTATCAGTGTACAGTTCAAAGCCCGCATCTGAGACGGGGAAGCTTTACACGTCATGGGTAACCTCTTCGCCTACAAAAGCATAGTTATTCTTGAATACCACAGATTTGGAGCAACTATAGGCACATTCACACCAGGATAGTCCAGAACCTTGATTTGATAGGGCGTGGAATTCGGAGAAATTTGGTATGGTTTGCTTTGCACTGCACTTTACTCACAACCAAACCGCCTGGAAATGTCATGCATTTTCAACAACTGCTCACTAGTGGTGATATTCCCCGAAACTGCCAATAAACAAACAAACAAATAAATAAATAAATACATAAATAAAAATTGGGGATCAACCACAACCAAGATCAAAAACGACTCAATCACTGCACGTAAGCAATGAAGCACAACAAGTTTATTCACTCTTGATGTTTCTTATTTACTTAGGTGTTCAAACTTAATACTGTTTTCACCAGAATATGTCCAGTAAGCACAGCAGGAGAGGCAACTAGCTATCCAGCACAATAACATGCTCTACATCACTTCCTCTGTATGCTTCACTGGGTGGTCAGTTTGCTTTCACACTGCAATTAAACTGCACCAACGTTTACTTGCAAGTGAACCAAGACCCCGGTTTTCAAGCAGACAAGAGAAGCAAACTGCTCTGGACCAGAAAGAGCAATGGAAGCGGACCGGGGTTTGTTTAAAGTGGACCAAACAGCACCAGCCTGACAGCACCCTGCCATCCAGACAACCAGCACATTTAGATGCCAAGCTAAATCAAGCTAAGGCTAAAGTTTGGTCTAGCCATTTAATTGGACAATTGTCCTTGTCTGGTATACATTCGTGAAAAAAGTTTATTTCAAGAAAAAGTTGTATATTACCTTTTATGATCTTTTTTTTTTTTGGTCAATATTCAGATTGAGTCTAATATAGCATATACAAAAATAATTTAAACCTGCAGCACGCATCAGGGTGTGATAATCCAGTTTTAAGAGCTTTGATTTCATAGAACTTCTATTATCCAATTTCCACATGATAAGAGAACTTACAGTGATGCTTCCAATTAACAACTTGGTCTTTTTCTACTGCAACAAAAACAAATGGTTTTAAATGAAGAAAAAAAATAACAGCAGGAAAAAGCTTAATCATGTTATTAGCTGAAGGTTTAGACAATAACCAAGGAAAGCTATGTCTTGCAAGTGATTTGGTGGATTTCTTTCTTTTACATCACAGACTGGCATCACAAAGAGCACCTGGACATGTGACCGTGGCTTGTCTAACTGAGATAAAAAGGAGTGCACTCAGCAGCTGACATGCTCCAGTCAGCCTGACAACCTAAAGTGAAAGTGCTTAAGCTGTCTCTCTTTGTGAGCCACATTCACCCCTCTGACAGGTTAAGAGTTTTGGGAATTTCATCCTGAGCTTGAAGTTATTCCTGTGTTATTCCAGGAATGCCAGACAGAGCGATCACACTGGCCAGGACCCTCCTCAGCTGCCGTCTGCCCAACACCGTCGGATGTCCTGTTTGTGGTGTTGAGTTCCAGGTCAGCATGGATCCGTGAGTAGAGGCCTGATTCAACAGTTTGACTTGTCGAAACATGCTTGACATCTTGGGCAGTCAGCAGAATCCTGAGGTCATGTGGACACCAAACACCACTTTACTGGTAAGGTTGACTGCTATAGATGGGCCTCCAAATAATCAGCTCAGGAGCTATCTTCACCCCAAATATGAAAGATGTGATTGGATTGGTTCCCCATCAAACACGTGACATGCTGTTAGCAGAGGATATTTTGGCTGGAGCTCATGGTTCCCCGGCTCTGTCCTGCCTTGTCCTGGTGTCAGTTGTCAGTTTGGCTGAGGAGTGAGCTGGTGATTTATATTCTTGCATCACATTGCTGAGGCCAGGGTTAGACACAAGGCTGGCACAGGGACTCAGCAGCGACGAGAGGAAAGTGTTTTGAGAGGAAAGAAATATGAAAACAAGTAGCAGAATGGAATGGGAGTGAAAGATGAGGAATGGTGGAATGAAAGAGGGAAAGGAACTGACAAGCTCAGGGAGGACAAAAAGTAGAGTCAACTGACAAGACCACCAACATACGACACCTCAGCTGTGGTCTAAGACAAGGCAAAAAAAAAACCTCAAATCAAAAAACCCGAGTAGATTAAATGACTGGTTTACGTACTTGTTTATGTTTTGATTACTTCATAGAAACAGTGGAATGAGACTCACAAATATTTTATGTGCAAATTAAGGTTGAAAAGTATTCAAAGCTTGTTAATTTTTCACATCATGGCAGTCAAAATAAAAGAGGAAAGTGGGAATAACAAGACAATGGTTTCAGTATTTTGACACAGTCACAGTGCAAAACAGGAGAAAAATTCTAACAACTGACATATAAACAAATTTTCTGCTTTAACTTCCAATTAAAAGTTATAGTATTGCACTTACATATTACACTAACAATGCATAGATGCAATTTATGTCTGCATTCTGGTTCCAGATCTATGAAGGTGTTTCAGATGGGATATATATCAGCTGAGTGATGCTCAAACTGTGTTAAAATATGCATCATATTATATATTACGCACAAAATATCATTACTATGTAGTATATCACACACAAATCAAACTGACTGTAATATATACATGTAAGAGGCTTGAAGTTAACTAAGGATTTGCTGGAGACATAATATGTATTGGCTGTTAATTTCCAAGATAGCCTCTTTCAAAAACAATTTCATGCTATTTTTCCACTTAAATAATTTTTATTATGCTAGCATTAAAATCAAGGTTGAGCATTGAGAATACAAAATGTTATTCTATATAATAAAAATCAAAATTGTGACGATAATAGCCAGTTAATTAAAATAAATAGTCTCTGAATGTGTAGGAATTACAGAATTACATACTTTAACATTTATCTATCACATCCTATCAGTTCAGGTAATGCTATCTAACTGGAATATACAGATAACTACAGTTAGCAGACTAGAACTATAATGTCGACACTGAAATCCACATTAAGCCTTGCAGCAATGATGCGCCTTGGTTGTGCTTTTTTACACTTTCTTATAACAACAATGCTAAATAACTTTTTCACTGATTGCATCATTTTGATATAATATATATAACTTATACCTCAAACTACTACTTTGTTTAACTGATTAATTCCACATTAAATTGTGATTTTGAGTTGAGAAATGAACGCCATCTTTAGAACCAGCAGCCATATTGCAGTTGTATTGGCCTCATTACGTTTGTCATATTAAAAAGAATTAAGACTTTGTTGACTGGATTATTAGAATATAATAACAAAGTGTAAAGATTTACACTTAAATTTGATGTTTTAGCCATCTTTCCTTTTTTGTTGTTGTTGTTGTTGTTATCTTGACAAGAAATATGTAAAGGAAATATTACCAAAGAGTTTTCCAAGCAGATTTTTAACACCCCATTTGACCCCCAGGAGGAGTCACTATGTGAAGTGGTAGGAGAGGCTGCTGAATAACAGTGAATTAAACAAAATGGAAACAGTTTTTACTGGCGACTCACCTGCTTTAATTGTTCAATTGAGGAAAAAAAAGGGTTGTCTGTTTGCCAGTCTTGTGTTCATTGTAAAACTAATTTCTGATATCTGATAAGAATCATAGCGTCTTATCAACTTCCTTTTGTGTAGAGATCTGTTATCATTGTTACTCGTCATCCACCTCTGCTCTGCTTATCGCCTCCTGCGCTATGGCCAGTGACAACCAATGTGGCATGCAAGGATTTGTTGTAAACGTGAAAGGCTGGAAGCTAACCAGGACTGAAGGTAAACAACAAACACTGAAGTTTTAAAAGGACACACCTGAGCTGAAGGAGTGTCAGAGTAAACGATTGAATGAATCAGAAGCTGCTTTTTCTTAAGCCTAAATGACAGGTCAGTACTGCCATCAGCTTCCTGGTGACATTTAACACACCACTCGACACGATTCATCGCAAACAAGGTGATAATCAGCTGATAAATAGTTATAAAATGAAAATGCACGAATATTCAAAACCTTGTGACCTCGGTTGACTGTGCTGCCATGAGCTCATCGTATTAACCACAAGCAGCTACAACCACAACTATCTGAGCATGTTCATGGCAGGGACTTCAAACTGCTGAGGTTTTCTGTGTTCCCGCTCTATTCACTATGAATGGTGAGTAAAAAAGAAAGAATGAAAACATGCCAAATTCACTAAACAAGTCAAAACAAAGTTTCAGTCTGCGTCACCCATTTATCTTTTTCCTTTGTTTCTGATTCACGAGGGATCTTCCAATACGTTTTCAAAGGGAAGACTTATTCAGTTTCTCCAGTAAATATTATGAGTCATTTCAAGTAGCAGCATATAGTTTTTCCTGAGAAGCAGCTTCTTAATTCTGAGTAAAATTACGCTGGTCCCATCATCCGGTGGCTCTTTAGCAGAATCAACAGTGAACTTTAACTCAAGCAGTAGTTACGTTTTCACAAGAGACAAGAGTCAGTCAGCAAATTAGAGGAAGGAAATTGCTGTACTGCACTTTCATTAGCTTTTAATGCCTTAAGAAAGCAGTGTCTCCCAGCATTAGTGTGTTTTGCGTTGATTTTTCTGCCAGAAAACTGGAAACTTACAGGCTTTGTTGCAAGATTAGACATATGTAATTATCCTGGAAATATCTTAATTCTATCCTTTTTGTAAGATACATTTACACAAAAAACATGCAAAAAAAAATATTTAATCATATACAGGCTTTAAAAAAATACCTAAACTTCACTCATGGAATAAATTAAGTTGTAAAAACTTGTGGTTTAAAGGAGGAAAAGATGAATCGTGTGAGAGAAAGAAATTTAACACTCCTGTGTGAAAAATACTGAACTTCTACTGACACACTCGGTTTTGTATTTCTCCCCTGTGATGTTGAAGACAGTGATATGTAGAGTGTAAGCTGGTCCTTGAGGTCAGCGTCTAGCCTTGACAGGGAGAAAGAGCAGCGCAGCAACATTGTCTTACAGCAGCAGCCAATCAAAACAGCAACCTGACACATTCCAGTGCTCAAACAGCCAATCAAAACAGCCCAAAGAAGGAACCCGGGATCTGATTTTCTGGACAAATACACAGCAGAGCAATGGGCGTCTCCACCGGGGGAGCAATCAGATCTTGAGGTGGTTACAGAATTGGAGAGGGCTGGTTTGGAGTAGGGGCAGAAGAGTTGGAAGGTGGAGCAGGAGAAGGAGGTTGAGTTTCCGCCCCGTCGTCCTGTTAGGTCATTTGAGGTCAGAAAGTAGTGTCAAATAAGCAGCATGGTCAGCTGGTGTAAGAAATACTGCATAAACTGCATGTTAGGGGGTCACAGAGATGCTCTTTGATATTTTCATTAGTCTGCCTCAAGTAGCAAGGATGATTTTGCAAATATTATCATTATATAGACATATCGTTATATCAATATGTATATATATTATTATTATTATATTATATTATATATTATATATATATATATATATATATATATATATATATATATATATATATATATATATATATATATCCCAAATTTCCCTGAGGACTCTCCAAAGGGATTAATAAAGTATTTTCTATTCTATATCGACATATTTCATTACATTTACATATGTTATTTGGAATTTTGCAATTTCCCCCTGAAATAATATAAGAATTTTTCTTTTCATGTCATTCAAATGAAGATAATCAATTTTTTTTTTCTTTATTCCAACAAAGCTTCTTGTTTTCATTTTTATACGACTCCTTCACTGTTACAGGAGGACTGTAAAGAGTCATGGCTCATGACTCATGGCTGCACGCAGAGCCTGGGTTAGTGAGTTCAACCTAATCAATGATTCAACAGATCACATGATCGAAAACTGTGACAAAACCATCTCATCCACCCCCTCTTCCTCTCCAAGTTGCCTTGAATTTGCACGTCTTCTCTGTACCCTCCATCCACTCCTCCTCCTTTACCTCATTTTTTTCTATTTTTTTTTTCTATTTTCAGCAACACTCAGCCATTCAGGCCAAGCAGCTCTGCTCACCACTGTTTCAGACTAAAACACACAGTCACAGATCTACATGTTGTCACACCAAGAACGCCTAGTTTGAAATCTGCAGGTGCACTGAAAGAAAGATTAAACAAATAATAAATGGAGACAGAGATCACTAAAGACATTTTTTCCCATGTAGAATAAATCAGCAGCATGCACCTGCAGCGAACACAACCAGTCAGCTTGAAGTGGAAAACCTCTGGATTAAATTTAAACAATGAACAGATGGCAATGCGTGACACTGACCTAAATTCCTTTCTCAAAATGTGTGTTTTTATTTATCTATAATCACATTTATGCATGTGCACATAGCCATGTAATCATCTTTCTATGAATCTCAGAGTAATTCCATATGTTACTAACATCATTGAAAAACATTTTAAAGAGAAACCTTAAGCTCATCGGATTCAGATCACAATATCTGCTTATGTGTTTAATCATGTTGATGTTTTTAATAGCAGCCTAACATGAGCTGAAAACGCTGGACAGGCAAGAAGCAGGCCCACAGAGGAATATTATTGCATTGTTTTTCTTAATCCAGTAAGATAGATATAATTAAAACAGGTAAAAAGAGGTGAAAGGTCTTAAACAATTTCCAGTCCAATCCAAAACATAATAAATGAAGAAGATATTTCTACTTTTTGTTTTTTTTTTTCTATTTATTATGTATATCCTCTTGTGTGAGTAAAATATTTGCCTTTCTACACCAACTTGAACTGTTTGAAACACACTTTTGATGTCCAGGCTGTTTTTCTGTTACTTAATGACATCAGTATGACACATATTTGCATAGTTTCTCCCAGACCTCACTTCTTAAGAGCCTGTCCTCTCAGCCAATCAAATCTGAGTATGAGTAGATGTTTTCTGCCACACAAATGTCTTTTACTTTTACTTATTTCACGTGAATGGTCCTTTAAATTCTTTAAGGCCCTGCTACCCCTGGTGACTGGGTTGTGTTAGTGTTTGTATGGTAATTGCTCTGCAATGTTTGAATAAATATAGGCATGTTACGTATCCACCTAACCAGCCGAATGTTGGCTAAAACTTCGACAATGCCAATTTTAAGTAAACAGAAGACAGTTTAAACCCACAAGCATTTATATAAATGTCTAAAACAAGCAAACTGGGATTAAGGGGTTAAAAGATTTGAGGCAAGAAGTTAACAGCATTGTTGCTTAATTTTTGATTATGTTAGAGACCCTGTTTAACTTTCTGGTCTGACTGATAAAGACAGGCAGTCTGCTACACTTCTACCTATTGTAATATTGCTTTTGTTCTTTTTTCTTTTTTCCTAAACAGAATTTAGACTGGGTGAAATAATTCAACATTTAATCTGTTTGCATGGATGAAGATTTTCATTCGTGTAGTCGAAGCCATCTCTTCAAGCTCAGATCTGATTGGCAGGGACCTCTGCAGCTGGACTCTTCTCACCTTGTAGTAAGTTTAGCAAATCTCAAACACAAAATGAGATGCAGTCTTGCACTGTGCCATTTTTTGAGAGAGGAACGGTCACCCTTTAAGTCTGATTGGTTCTTATAAGGGATGAAAAAGGTACATAAATATAAAAAAACAGCATAATAGTGTCCATTTTCAACAGTTACCCAAAGTTTAGACCCTAACGTTCACGAAATAAGAGCAAAAATGTATTCTAGTGCAAACATTAGTGATTAGGAAAGATTTTGTTGCTGAAAGCGATCAGTGGCATCATGGAATCGTCAGCATGGTGTTATCTTCAAGGAAGAATAGAAATGTGTACGTTTCTCCTTTGTTTTATTGCAATTACTCAGGCATGGTAACACGCACAAAATTACTGACACTGCATTCTGTAAGGTCCCTAAACACCAAGGACATGTGACCTTATTATTGTGAAGCAAATGTACATTTAATAGTCTTCCATTTTAAGCCTTTTTTCCAAATATATGGCCAAGCCTTCAAGGATTGATGAGAGAGACACTAAATAAGAGACATATGATTAAAAAGGCTGCATTATCATAATAAAAAGCTAAAAAATTTAATCTCTCTTTTTGAACATTAAAGCTTACATTCCTCTTCTAGTAAACCCTACAAATAACCACTGAAGAGCATAAAATTGTCTCTTAAAAAACGTGCAGCTATGTTTAGTATTCAGAGCTTGTTGGCCTGACCCCTGACTACATTAGAGGGACATTGTGATTGACAGGTGCTCCTCACCGAAGTAATGACATTGAAGGCTCAGCAACAGTGGAAATGAGGGCAAACAGATGATGATGGCAATGAATATCAGAACAAATTAGGTTAAAATCCTGTTGCAAGGATGTGAAATTACTTTTACTAAAAGCTTGAAGATGTTTGAATATCCAGCAGCAGAGGGGAAACTATACCTATTTTCCTGTCTGACATTTTAGTTGTACAGTGGAATAAAAAAATACTGCTTTATTATTTCTATTATTTTTGGGTCTATATGCCAATTACATGTCATCACTAAGTATCGAAACTAAAAGCAACACTGCAGAGAGCCAGCATCATACACCATCTGCTCACGTTGGCTTAAATCAACAGTATCAGCATGTCTCTGTCAATATTTCTGCACTAGCTGTTGAGGAATGTTGTTCTGGTCAGTTCCCTTAAGAAAAACTGGGCCAGGGTGAAAGTGGGTCAAAAGCTAATTCAGAGTGTCTTTCCACACACCCCATAGTAACAATAACACCAATTTCCCTTTTCCAGACAGTGAAGATAACTGGAGTCCATTGAAATGGTCCACCTCCTATCCTGGAGCATCAACAACAGGAGATGGCTATCACTGTGACCCACCTGAGGCCATGAATACAAAAAGCAAAGGTCTTGGTGTTCAGACCAAAAAGAAGAGATGCAGATGGGAAATGTGGGAAACTGGGGCTGGGATACGAGAATCAGTCTATAGTATGGACTCTGTACTATGACACTGAATGGGAAGGGGAGTAAAGTATGTGTTTGGAGACACGAGGGGGTTTGAAAGCTGAGTGCTGAAGACTGTGGGGTGCACACTGTGGTATGAAAGCAGCAGGACCTGAGGCAGCACCGGGATGGGAAACAATAGCTAATGGACACGAAGGAAACTCTACAGGTCACAGGAGTGCAGGTCACATGCTGATAGGACTGCTTTGTTGCTTAGTGGCTCATTTTAAAGACACTTATTAGCTGCATACATATAGTTTTTCTCCCTCTCTCTCTCTCTCTCTCTTTTTTTTTCTTTTGCTATTAAAATAAACATTTTACTCAAGGACAACCTTCCTCAAGCCTCCTCTCTGTGTTGGTATAGGGTTGCAGGACCACACACAAACAAACAGTGTGTACTTGCAGTACACAACTTGAAGTATGTGTACATGCCCTGCCTAACCAAAAACACACATACCAAAAACAAACACAGATACATACACAAGCAGAAGAGTAAAATGTTTACCAAGTGATGCTTAAAAGCTTTCTTTTTTTTTTGCAGTAATCATCAGATTATCACCATAATGCTCTCAGACACTAATTACCTAAACACTGCACTGTAAACATCACTAAACATTTAAATGACAAAGTAATTATTTTACCAAACTGCAACTCCACTTAATGCATTGTCTGACGTCGCCTGGCTCCATATGCTAGTATTTGCTGAATGTAACTGTAACCTTTTGCTGCTGTCTCGCAGCTCTAATGAGTATTAGTCAGGAAAATAACTCCTGTTCAAAACTACTCTGCATCAAAGAGGTCTTAGAAAATAGGTGGTAGTTTAGCATTTTAGACAGTCAATAATATAGAATTTGGGCAATAAATCAAGCTAAAAAAAGAGCAAATACTGACATTTTTAAAAAAAATAAATGCTAATGTTACCTTGTGATAACTAAATTGATATCTTTTTTGATAAAGCAAAAACTACAAGGACATTTAGAAATGAGCTGTACTACCAAACCCCAGTTTAAAAAAAAAAAAAAAATACAGTAAGTTTTTCCCTGACCTGCCCTGCAGTTTTGTGAACTTAATCAATATACTGTACTATTGGGATTATATTTCCAACACACAAACAGAAGAGAAAGCTGGTCTCCTCCAAATGAGATCTGCAAACAGAATAACTAATCAGAGAAAGCCAAGAGGGATTTTTTTCTTTTTTTTTTTTTTAAATGATAAGATACTTGAAATCTCAGAGACATCTACATCAATTCATTTATTCAATGCTATTTTAGCTATTACTGCCTTCCCATAGCTGCCAGTTTGGATGCTAGTACATAAACTCTGCCTTAGCTTCAAACTCAAACCCCGGTCCCTTCTACAATGGGTTCTCTTAATCTCACAAATCTTTATGAGAATCCAAATGCATTATTATGCATTATTACACAACCATGAGAGTAGAAACGAAGTTCTTACAAGTTACTTTTTAAACTGGACACATTATTAAAAGTAATTATTGGATTTTTGTTTCTTATCAACACAAAAATCTGACACTATATAAAACTTAACCTGTTTTAAATATTAAAGAAAACACAGATAATAGGGTGACAGGGAAGCCCAGTGTTTATAGTGCAAACGTGTGATGGAGGAATTACAATATGGTGCTCATTGCACATTACATTTTTTTCATGGTGTACTTTTGTAAATCTGGCCAAAAGAAAACATGTGAAAAAATTGTTCTTTATAGAAAGGGGGTTCAGTACCAATGTTCTATGGTTGTGCTACAGATGAAGGAAATTGAGTATTATAGAATAAAAAAGCCTGTCAAGTATTTTCTATGAGCCTGATGTGTGCTGGTTCTAACTCTCAGGCTGTTTACTGTATCACATGGTAATGGGCTTTGAGGGTTATTAACAGACAGAAATGGAGTCGAGTGGGTCACTCCACATCTTAAACAGACCACTAAATTCATAAACGAAAAGAGTGCAGGGGTCATTAAGTTACCCAGAAATTGAGTCAGCTTGTGAAAAAGTCTGTTTTATATGTTATAAATGCAAAACAAGGGTAGAAACAGGAATGTAAAGGAATGATAAATGCTGTGAGTTTAATGTTTTTGGCCTAATGATAGTATAGTGAATTTACAGAAAACGCTGCTGTTAGTATGAAGCAGTATTATTCATGTACTACGCATCAAAATCACTGTAGATCTTTGCAGTTTGTCTTTCAGAAATGACAGCAGAGGGCAGAAAGACAGAGGAGAAATGAAGGGGAAGAGATGAAGGAGAAATAGGAGGAAAGACCAGGACAAATGCCAGATTCACTTCCAGACTTGTGAGAGTGTTGCTGCACACCGCTGCAATTTATTTTTACCACACACACAAACACAAGCTCACTTACTAAGCAAGGAGTTAATAAGGGACCTCCTAGTATTACAGACCTTCAGTCGGGGGATCTGCAGATCGCAGCTCCACACAAACACATGCAGACAGTTTAACACAAAACAAGCCATTATCATTAACTTATAGAGGTTTTCTGCACCCTAATGTCAGCACCAACTTCTTTTCTGCATGACGTTTTTTTATGCAAGACATATTTGTAGCAGCAGGGTTTGGTTGTTAGACTTAAAAAAAATTGTCAAATGAGCAGATAATGCATCATTAAAGGATTGACAGGTCATGAGCTTATATTACTCCCAGCCCCTCTGAACACTTTCCAAAAATGTCTGATGGATTATTCTGTATGTTTGCTTTTTTCCCATCTGGGACTATAAGAAAAATAAGGAAAATGTCAGTGGGTGTTATTCAGCCAAAGGTAATTTAAAGTTTATCGTTGGTCTAAAATTCTAGCACACTTTTGGAATACACTGAACAATGATGTGCTATTTCTGTGTGTGTGAGTTGATCTTAGATGACTTATATTACAAATCATCGAAAATCTCATCTATGACATCTGAAATCAAATGTCAATCAAGACCGACCAGGTAATGTGTATTATTTGTGTCTTTAATTATCCGCATTGTAACGACTTCGAATGCGATTGGCTGCTGTTAGACCAATTGCTTTATGCTTTAGGACATCAAATTTAATCATGGAGAGATGCACTGAAGTTAAAGAGCCACTCCGTAACTTTTCGACTTTAAAACTCTGCATGCCGGGCTCTATTAATGGCACAGTCACATTTATTATGTGCATTTCTGGAGCCGTTGCTCTCAGCAATGTCCAGCCGCTGAAAAGCCGCACTGTGCAACTTTTTCACCCAGGACGCTGCGTGACGTTGCAGCTGAGTTTCACTTTGTGCACGCAATACACGCTAGCAAGCAGATGTCAACACACCGGCTGTTTTGAACACGCACCGAGGCTGATTCAGCAAAGAAACGTTAGAAGTCATTATCGGGGGAAGAGAGGAAACAAAAGCGAGCTAGAGACAAAGTAAGAGATAAGATAAGAGTCAACATAAGACTGTTTTTTACTGTCTGGAGAGAGTGAACAGTGCAGGTACGATGCAAGATGGATGCCAAATTTACCGTCGATAGGAGGCGTGTTACAGAAAATGGCAAAAGTTAAGTAGTGCATCTTTAGAAGAACTTGCATTGTGTAGGCCTCCGTTATATCACCAAAACAGCTCTGACTTGTTGGACCACCATGAACACAGGAAATCTGGGGGTGTCTTGTGGTGTCTGGCACAAGGATGTTGACAGCAGATCCTTTGGGTCCTGCAGATTATAGGGTGGAGTCTCTGTGAATCAGGCTTGTTCCTGTTCATCCAACAAATGCTTGATTGAATCAGGACCTGGGCAGGATACAGGTTAAAACTTTGAGCTCTGCTGTGTCCCTCTAAACCTATACAGAGCAGGAGGGGCACAAAGTCCTGATGGAAGAGGCTACTGCCATCAGGGACTGCCGTTTCCATGGAAGGATGTGCTTCATCTGCAAAAATGTCAAGGTGGGCTGTGCATGTTTAAGTCATATCCACATGAGTGCCAAGGTTTCCCAGCAGATTTTTGTATGATAATAAAAAAAGATCAATTTAATACAAAAATGACCTGTCAATGGTTTTAATCTTGTGGCTGATCAATGAACAGTATAGAAACATAATGAGTAGCAAGTCCTTAACAATGCAGCTCAATTCTTGCTAGTCCTCTGACTTCTGCTGAGGTAGCACATCTTAAGTTCCTTATATAATGAGTACAAATGGAAAATCTTAAGCCATCACTGCACTGGACTCCAGATCCCCATTTAGACTAAATGCAACACGTTAGAGGATGCATGGTTTGCATCCTTTGCAAATCATATGTGTAAATGTTAAATAAATGTTAGAATATTCTAGTTGACTTGTGATGGTTGATATGGAAAACCCTTTTTCATCGTTGCAGCTGAACTAAAGTATGTTGCAGCTTAAATGAGGCCTGAATATAGACTAAACTAATAACTTGCTTTAAGGACACTGAGGATATTTAATAGATCCCAAGAGAAATGGTTACATCAAGTGATCCAGATTTCCATAATCCGTTATCAAGGTTAATATGCAGAAAAATCAGCTTTGTACAATCTGCAGAGCGACTCTAACAATTGGCACCATGAAGGTGACCTCACAGGTTAAGGGATAATTCAGATGTTTAAACATTTTTACAGAAATACTCTCCTGACACGGCAAAAAGATTTCCCATTGAATTAAAAACAAATCTTTTTAAGGATTTACACATTTTTCCTCAAAGGCTTGAGGGGCAGAATTGATTTGAACCACATACCGTCACACCACAAATTCCCTCCCAGACATGGACACAGATATTCAATAAATCTGTCACAGTAAATAAACACATCAAAGATGCATGCTGGGAGTAATTACAATAATCTGCAGTCAGATAAGGAGACACCCACAGGGAACCCAATATGAACACTGGTCGTTCTGATTAAAACTCCTGGGAGGAATTCCCTGTTTATCTGACAGAGAGCCGAGTGAATGCTAGCTATGTGAGCTGAGATATGACCACATCATATCCTGCCGCTTAGCAGCAAAGACCTGGACCACACAAGCCGACAAACACTGATTGATTAGAAAGGATTTTTTGTCAAAGAGCAAAAGTGTTTCCTGATATCAGAGGCGAAAATAAACACACTCGAGTGAGAAAACAAACCCGAAGCATGAAAGTCCAAACAGCGACTCTAATCTGCACTCTTCCCTCAGCGCTGCTTTGTTTGTATAAAATGTTTCTTACTCTTACAAATACACAAGCATGCACACTCTCACCCTCACCACATGCCACAAACAGCATCACCCCTGACCCTTCTGAAACCTCTGGAGCCTCATTACCCTGTATGCGCTTCTCTTATGTGGACTATCACTGACAGTAATGTGACCCTGACTGGTGGTAGCGCCACATCTGAGACACACCAACACACAAGCGTGCACACATACAGACGAAACACACAAAAGTAAACAAACCGACAGCACAGCGTGTGCGACCCTGTTGCCAAGACATCTCCCTGGGTTGCACTTAATTACAGTCGCCATGACGCCTGTGCATGTCAATCAAAAGAGACATGCTCTGAGGGTAAGAGATATAGATGAGGTCAGAGTTGGGCTCATTAATCATCTCGATAAAGCCTTGTATCACGAATTCAGTGTGACTCAAGGAGAAAGAGGGAGAAAAGAGGAAACATCATGGTCAACTGTTTTTAAGAACAAAAACTAAAAATATAAGTTTTTTGTTCTGGTTAGGAATAAGTTTCTCTGTGTAATCAGATGGCAAATCCCACCAAACCATGGCTTCAAAGCAGAGGCGGTTTGTGTTTTGTTTTTGCTCCTAAATATGCAGGCCTATGTTCCTTCATGTATGTTCGGTTTTGTCCTAAATTGGAAATGTAAACAATCCAACAGAAAGGATGTTGAATGCACACAGGCCTCCCCTGCTGACATACACATTGTTAAACACACACACACACACACACTTTAAAGGTTATCGTACCTGCTGATCCATTGGTCATCTTTGCAGCAGCCTAGCATGACAAAAGAGAGAAGCAGACAGAAATACAAGATAAGTACCAACACAGAAGAAGTAAAATATACAAGTACTTAGTGGATTCACTCTGAAGGAGTGGAGAATGTAAACTCAGCATCAGCCAAGGGTCGTGACTCAGTTTTCCTCATTTTCCTCCTACTTCAACAGTAGCTACGCTGGGAAAATGACCCACATTTCAAATATGGTTGAACCAAGAGAAAGAGATTTTGTGAGTGTTTATGATGGCCTTTTAATCAACCTGACATGAGATTTATACTCCAATAAATCTCAAAAGTTACATGTGAAGAATGTGTGGTTTAGTTGTAGCCAGTCTTTGCTGAATGAGACTCAATTCCCTTCAAGGAAAAGCTACTTAACCAATAATAAATTATGCAATTAAAAATGGCGGCAATTGGACAGGATATTGCAGATGTGTGTCAGTGTGTGCACGTCTGAGCCTGTGGAGTTGCTTTGGAAAGGAGAGGAAGAGGACATGACAGTAAAGCTCAGATAACTAAAAATTTTAATGCATAATAACATTACTAAAGACAAGTAACAGCAAAACCCACAATCGAATCATTAAGCTCAGACTTTGACCATGCAATGGATGTTACACACACTCACTCAACCCTCACTGTCCACAGGAAATGATTTAATCTTAAAACCGTAGCCGAGATTAATTTCCTAACCACTGTGTGCAGAATGATCCCAACTCAGACAGGGCATCACTGTTGTAGGAAAACCCCACATTCATGCAAAGAAGCTGGGATTTCACCAAGTCATGCACCTGCAGCGTTGAAATTACACAGGAGCTTCTGTTTGTGGGTTTTCATGAGGTCACACATTGTATAGTAAATGACTACAAACAGAGCATCACCTGTCAGTCTAACTTCCATATTTTCTTTTGATTCTAAAAAGAAGAATTACTGAACCAGCTCAGTCTTACAATTAACATAAAAAGTGAAGTTATTGTAAACTTTGTACCTGTGCTGACAGTTTCAGTTTTTTGTGTTTAACTTTTACTCACCCCAGTAATCCAGAAAATGACATTTTGTTGCGCTACATTACTACAAGACCAGTTTAATACAAGTCATTGTTTTTCTAACCGTACACATCATGCTTTTAGTGCAACTCAGCGCAAGAACAACACTTCATGACACAGTGGTCGTGACAGGACTCAGTCTTGACTCCACAAACTGATATTCTGGTGTTATCCTCAACATTCAAATGTGAATCTTTTTTTGTATAAAATGTAGCTCAAAAGTCAAAATGTGATGATGTCATGAGATGATGTGATGCTGTTTTTCTCTATGGAGTTACTTTTGTGGCCAGTAGCATTAAAAATCATGCATGAATCAATAGATCAGGATTTTGCTGTAAGACTAAAAGAAAATTAACATTAGGTCATAAATTTATTGAGGAAAATAGTTTAAAGTTACGATTCTTTAAATGGCAAGAATTTGTGCATTTTTGCGCAGGGATAACAGTAACTTAGTTGATCAGTGTTTCACTTTGGCTCAGGAATTTTAGCTCATTCATCTGCAGAAGGTTGGCCTTCCATTCATCACCAGATTGTTGGTTTACCCTGCACTTCATTCAGCCATTCTAGTGTCTAGAATAGATTTCACATGTTTGTATTAATCCTTGTCTGTCTGCCTTTGCAAGACCCAGACCTGCCTGCCGCTGACTGCCCACCTGTCACAGCCTCTTTATTCCTCTGCTCCCTTCCAGTCTGTTCTTATATAAATCTGCTCACTTGGCTCTGTATCTGCATTTAGATCACCCTTTACTTGCAAGATATAGGTTTCAAACATTTTTAAGTAGCACTTAAAAATGGCGTCTCTGTGTGTGAGAGTGCATGAGCAAGTTTGGACAGCTGTAGTTTATCAGTCACGGTTTGTGGGAAAATAAACCCACTCCTCTGCATCAGTCAGATCCCTGCTGTTCCCTCTGCATTCAGACACGAACTACTAATAAGTGACATTTGAGGACAAACTGGACACCAACCAAAGGTGTGCACCACTGTTTTCTACTCATATATTATGGACTTGTTTGTATTTTAGCTTTTTGCTGTTTTGTAAAGTGAACAAATTGGGAGGAAAAAAACAACATAGAGTTAGTTTAGAGCTCTAAACACTGGCATTGATTCAACAAGAATGAAATGAGATCTCATAAGATAAAGGTGATGCTTCATTCTGAGTGGAGCCAAACTGTTCCAAATGCCCTAAAGTAAAACAGAACAATCAAATTCCTTCAATGTTAAAGTCAAGGTTACATGTTCTACCTTTTATGGGTCAAAATTCACAAATGCTTTTAACCAGTGAGAGA
Organism: Melanotaenia boesemani; assembly: GCF_017639745.1. Taxonomy (NCBI): domain Eukaryota; kingdom Metazoa; phylum Chordata; class Actinopteri; order Atheriniformes; family Melanotaeniidae; genus Melanotaenia; species Melanotaenia boesemani. The sequence continues at coordinate 12,240,986 of NC_055696.1, forward strand.
CCAATTAGTGGGTCAGACAGTGATGAGCCATTTTAGTATAATTGCCAGTTATTACACAAGCCCAGTAAACAATAACTGCATGTAAACAATTACATTAATTATTATTAATTAGATTACCTGTGGACATTTTAATATTTGAAATAATTAAATAATCTGATTTTCATTTCTTTTAATAAGAAATAACAAAAATTAGCAAAAGAGCTGAAGATGTACATGAAAGAAAATGTAAAAAACTCTGCTGTTGGATTTAAAAGGCGAATGTCTCATCTCCAAACTAGTATATCCAAGATAAAAAAAAACATAACATCTTCAAAAAATTTAACAGATTTCAGCCTAAACATAAACTTTGAGTTCAGATTATTTTGTCACAGCACTATTTAAATAAAAAGGACCAACCTTCATGTTGAAGAGCTTTGTTGCTTTAAATAATGAGACTTTTTCTGTAAAAACTTTAATAAATCTGGACTAGCCCAGAGGATAGAGTCCTTGTTATTTAATTGTAAAGGTTGCTGATTCAACTTTGTTTTTACTTTTTGTTTTTCTTTCGTGTATTTAGCTTCTTATCTGTCTTCAGCTGTCTGGTGGTTTTTCTTGTGAGGCAGAAGTTTATATTTGTGGATCTCAGTTCTGTTGCTGCAGTGCTGACAGAGCAGAAGGTGACCTTGTGTATTCTGCTGGATGAAGCAGAGCTGTCTCATGGTTTTAGACTCCTTTTATTTACACAACAGCAGGGGACATGCAGACTGGACAGAGGCCCAGACAGAAAGAGAAGCATGACAGAAGAAAGAGGGGAGTAAATCATGACGAGTAAAGAAACAGTCATAACATGACATGAGAAAAACAGATTTTCCAGTAAAGGATTTTGGTTATAAAAAAATAAAGAAAACTATGTAGAAAAGGGGATGAGAATCTAATCCAGACATCAAAATTTGGACAAAATGCTTTCTTAGATGGGTTACTGATTATCTTAAATCAGTCAGATAAATCCCAGAAGCCCCTGTCTGCAGGGTCAGTCTTTCATGTTGTCTCTGAATCTGTAATCTGATCAAAGTGAGAGAAATCCCAGACCTCATATCAGTATGTGAGGTGACCTGGTGTCAGTAAAGTGGGGCTCCCTGATGTTCTCATGTAAGATGCTGCACTAGGCTGCATCAATCATAGAAATAATGACAGTTTTGTGTAAAATGGAGGTTTTTATGTAAAAGATAAACAGACTGGAGCAGCCACATCATTTTTTTCTAAAGAATTTATCACTAATCTACAGCAATCATGCATCTGGTAAGCTGTTACAACAGCAGCTGTGTAGCTCACCCGGGCACGTCGAGCTTGGAGATGCGTAGGAGACGAGAGGGAAGAGCGGGTCAGTGGTCTGCTGCGAGTCAAAGGCCGCGAGCGCCGTCTGCTCAGAGGCTCAGGTTTGTCCGCATATCTGGAGGCTCCCTGATCATGACCTGCTCGGCCTGCCATCCTGCCCACAGCTGCAGCACCCTGAGATGATGGAGATGAGACAACTAGTAAAGTCAATTTCTCACAATCTCAACACAAAGTTAAGGCATGTTTAAATTAGCACAAAACTGGCACATCATTCATTTATTAATTTCTTAATTTAAGTTTTGAGGCCTAATTTTCCTTACAAAGCTGCTATTTCCATTTTAAATTATCTGATGAATAAGAGGCATCTCTTATGTATCCTTCACATGCCTTAGTATATGCTTTTAACTTTTTTTCTAATACAATGTACTGTATATCCGCTGTATACCACCATAAACTCTCAAGTGTTACAGCATCACTCTCATCCTACTTTCATTTATATGTCTCAAAATAAATGTTTATTTTAAGCTACAGCTCAAACCTTGACCCTTCGTCCCTGTGTAACTGTGTCTCCGCCAACCTCTTACCCCAGTCCCAGTCTTCATGTCACCTGTCTCTTCAGCAGCTCCCTGTTCCTCTGGTTTCTGTCCAGTTTTCAGTTGAGCTTTTGATGATGGGGAATGATTCAAGATATAGGAGCCTGCTGCTGATGTGCCTGTCCTTCTCAGTTTCTGTAAAACCCCATCTTATCCGTCTCTGACTTTCGGATTGCTGACAGAGCTGGAAAGTCCATCCCAGCTTGACCCTGTGACTCAACTACTGTAACCACTTCAGTGGGAAGGCCCGCTGCCGTGTTTCCCGCTCTTCCCTCTTGTTGGGTATCGAGCTGATAACATGAATGTGTGTGAGAATGTGTGTGTGTGTGTGAGTGAAAGTGAGGGAGGAATGGTATTCACTTCTGTAAAAGAGCAGCCGTTTACTACCAGGAATCCAGTCCACAACAGCGTGCACAGAGAGATGTCTTTTCTTCTTATTACAACACACAATGCTTGTCTGTGTAGAAAATTCCCTTTCTGACCTTGCAGAGCATTTCCATCATAGACAAAACATGATGCTGCTGCTAATTTTCAAACTGCGTGGGCACAGTTATATAATGCAAAGGACACCGTGTCCCCACATAATAAATGATGCTGTAGTTCAAACTCTCTCAGTCTCTCTTTTAAATATCTTTTTATCTATAAAGTGATTTGTTTGTTTTAATTTTTTAATAACAAGAATTTCATGGAGGAAATTCCCAGAGTGATGTGGAATCTCCATCATTTCACAAAAGTAAGAACTACAGCTACTTCGACACAGTGCTGCCCTAAATAATTTTAATTTGTGTGGAATTTTTTCTTGATCAAAAGGTTTCTGCTGGAGGTAATGTGAAAAGAAGATTTTACATTGTGTCCAGAATTATTCATAATCTCAGTTATCAGTTGCAAAAGCTTCTGTTCACAGTAGGAATCATATTATTATTACAATGGTTAAAAACCTCTCTGTGAATCACCACTGGGATTTTGAACAGCTCCTCTTCTGCGATGATTTCCTGATATTATTTGTTAGATTTTCTTGTCATCACTTTCATTTTTAGTCCTCTCCACATATTGTGGATGTGATTCAGGTCTGGACTCTGCCTGAGCCACATCCACAGATTGTGGATGTGATTCAGGTCTGGACTCTGGCTGAGCCACATCCACAGATTGTGGATGTGATTCAGGTCTGGACTCTGGCTGAGCCACTCCCAGCTTGTTGGTGTTTTCTGCTAAACATTGCTTGACTGCTTGACCCCTGGCTTTATGTTTTGGATCACTGTCTCATCGGAAGGTCCAGTGGTGCCTCAGGCCATGTTTGTCTGCAGACTGCCTGTTGAATCTTCCTGTGATTTTCTTCTCTTAGGACGTTACTCAAATTGACAAGGTTGTCTGGTCATGAACAAAAAGGCCCAAAGCATTACATTCCCATCATGTTTGACAATGAGGACAATGTTCTTGGAATTGATTGCAAGTTATTTTCGTTAGGAAACCAGCTCAGCTTCCTCTGTTTACTGTCTGTGTTCTTGCTGTCCATTGAAACATGATAGCTTGCTGTCTGTTGGAGATGTTAGCTGAGATGTTGGTACCAGAACTGCTCACATTCATCAGGCTGGTGATACTGGACTATCCTTGGACAAGATGGCTACTTAAAGATCCTGCTGGAAAACATCAGGCAGTCTGCTGAAATACTTGGCCTTGGGCAGCGTAGGACCTTCCAGCAATCAGGTTCCAGACCTGAATCCCATCCAGAATTTGAGAAGGCAACTCCAGACCAGACTGATGGAACATCTCCAACTTAAAACACCTGTGCATTATTTAAACATAATATTGGAGGGAAATGTAAGTTTGATTCAATGATGGCACTAAATAAAATTAAGGGATGACCAAATTTGATACAGTTCAACCTAAAAGGAGGATGACAGTCGCACCTGATATTTTAATCATGTGCTGAGTTACTAAATGACAGTATGTGGTATTTTTGCCAGGATTTTTTGTGAACAATGACCAACTGTACAAAAGGTCAAGGCAATACATTCAGTTGCTTTGAGAATATTTCAGGCTTCCTCTGTGTGGTTAACTAATAAAGTGACTAGAACATCTGTGTTTGCATGGCTGGAAAAAATAAATAAATATGGTTATGGTAATGAGCTCTTGTCTAGAATTACCAAACAAAGATTGAAGACTGAAAATATCAGAGATTATCTTCTGGAGCTTTGGTTAAGTTAACATCATTTACAGGTCCGATATTTTATGATGTAAATTTAGAGTCTATTAATTCTTACAAATTTACACTCCTGAATCCTCTGCTCTACACCAAACCGTACACGTCTTCACTGAGCTGAGGTCATTTTTATTGCCCTATAAAAATTGGACATTTTGAAGATAAATGGTCCCTCTGCTCATCTTCCACTAACAGGCTGGCTACTTACCATGCGTAGAGATTTTACTGATGTCTTTGTTGTTTTAATGTGTAGATCTGTGCATTTCACCTCATGATTCATAGTAAGATCAAGAATGTGACCAACTGTGCTGAAAATATCAAGAATGTGTCGTACTGCTCCTTCTCCGACTTTACAGGTAGTTTCACAATTATTATTTTGATTAAACTGAGCCATTTATGAGAATTCCTTATGTTCTGCTCTGTTGGTTTAAGAGCTATTTGAGGTTACCAGTTTTACACTTGGTAAGCATAATGAGGCAGCTGGAATGCCATGTGTGAGGAGCAGTGAAGTTGTCCACACACTGTGTTCCTCTTCCACAAATGATGCATATACACCTTTAAAATAACAGTAGGCTGTGATGAGATCAGCTTTTTATGTGTGGTGTTTGGGGCAAGCATTATTTATTTTCAAACTCATGCCATTTGAGTCAGAAACGGCTTGATTTAAAGGAGAAGGATGGAAAAGCAACAGGCTTGGAGAGCATCCAGACATCTGAAGTAACAACCCCACGTTTAACAGGAGGGGAGCTGGCAAGCTTAGAAAACCATTCACCTGATTAGGCAAGCGTGTGTGGTATACTCTCTGATGAGATGATAGTACATGCTGGGAGAATGTGCAGCTATAATGGATGTTTTTATAGTAGAGTAGGAGCTCTAAATCTTTTGTCCTTGTTTTGACTGAACCTTATCTTCTATTAGAACACTTTTATCACTTTAGGGTTAGAAAATTAGGAGTTTTTTTAACCAATGTTTCTTTCTTCCTTGTGGATGTCATTTTACTTAGTTATATATTAAAACCAGGCATTAAACAATCAGTTAAAACTGGTTAGGTATAGCCAATAACATAACTTGGAAAGGGTTAGAAATAAAATACATTATTTTTACAACAAAACCATCGTCATCATGTCATTTGTACACTTCCCATGCAGATGCTCTCCTAACCTCTAGAGGATGCATATTCCTCGTTTCAGCCTGTAAGAGCAAATGCTTACACATGGAGTTATGTTTGGATTGAAGACATTCTCAGATTTTAACAAGTTTTTCCTTCTTTTGTTAATTTCTTTGTTTCTTACAAGAGGAATTTAAACTGAAACAAGACTGAAGGGTAAATGGACAAAGTAAGTCCGTCCCCATGAACCTCAAAAGCGAAACTTGACTAACTTTGTAGAAAATGACACATTTTCCACCGGGTACAAAAAAAGAAGTTTATTTTCATAAATCAGAATGTATGTCTGATTTGATGTAACCTGGATTACTTTTACTTTGGTTTATAATTAAAAATATTTATACATGTTTAAGTGTTAACATACTTGAAAGAATCACTAAAAAAAATCACTGCATTTCATGGTAAGTTTTAAGTCCCTACTTCCTGATTTCTTCTTCTTGGGACTCCCCTATAAATTCCTTAGCCTCCCATACCCCTCCCCTTTTGTGCAATTCTGCTGTAGGAGGGGTGGGTGCCATAATTTAATTATTTCTTTATCCCAATCCGTCCTATTATTTCTTATACTTTCTGTGTGATTTATTTCCATAATCAAAAGAATATATGTCTCTAACTGATGGTATACTAATGTTTGTGGGGGGATGTTGCGGGGTTCACTGCTCCTAGCTTTAGTTTCTGTTTCATTTGCATGGGGCAGATTTACATAATGGTTTCTATTTTATTTTATTTTTTCTCAGCAAATAAACAGAGACTGTTTCTTCAAGAGATCACGCTGTGTGCAACTTAATAATCAGCACAATGTAGAAACTCACTGGTGATATTAGCACATTATTAGTTATTTACTAAACTGTGAGAAGCTGCAGCCAGGGGAGTGGTGGAGATTTACACATTATGCATATTCATTGGGGCAAAGGTTTAAATTAAAACCTAAACCATTTAATGTGGCAATTATTTCACATACAAGAACAAATAAATATAGAGGTCAACTTTTCAAAAACAAAAGTATGTTGTTCATTTTCTGTTAATGCCTTCTATACTATTTAAATGCCATTCATAGTGCTGTCTTCTCTTCCTCAAATGATTTTGAGTAACATTAAATGTCAGCCACATTTTTGCGCTTTATGTACATAATGTTAGAATTTGCATTCAAAAAGTACCCTACAAATCAATCAGACATGATTAACTGTGACTTACCATAATGCTCTGTTGCTCCTGATCAGCACTGACTGTAAATGAGTTGTAGGAATGAACACTTCGGACTTCTTGGTTTCCCTCATTGAGATGATCTAACTTTTTCATCAGCAGTGTCAGTGAGTCACACGTCTGAACACAAAGAAACATAAATGCAGGTAAGCATAGCTCAAGGTTAAACTTTCAGGTTAACCTTCCACTGAGGTCTTTCACATACACTGTTGCCTGTTAACTCTGGTGAACCCAACCCCACACACTTCTCTTTTTCATCCCACTACTCCACCCGTCATTGCCTCAAGGCTCCTTGAACATTGTGCTTTTTCAGCCTGACCAGGGGTGTACAGTGTACCCTACACTGTGGAGGGGGTGACACATTCTCAATGGGATTATTGTGGAATAAGGATGGCAGAGATCTTTGATAGAAAAGAAATAATAAAGCCAAAGATGAAGACGTCTGCTGGTAAGCAATGTAAAATCATAGATGTAGCAAGTGCACATAATATGATGTGCTGCATCCGTCCATACTCCAGTTATGTTCATATTCTCTCTCCTGCCATTGGTCATAGAGTCTGACTAAGACACTTGTTCACTGGCCTTCCAGGAAATGAACAAACTGCTTTGTTTCTGAGCTCTGCTGCCAATCCCAGAGGTCCAGAGGCTGATAGCAGCACATAGGGCCCCTTTGAGGAGTTTGAAGTCCAAAAACAGCCCCTTTACTTACACACATACATGCATACACACATGCCTGCCCTCATCAACCCACCCACCCACCTAACCACTCACACACAGACGCACAAAAACATACCCTTCTATACACTCCCATTCCCCAAACTATCATGTTGACGCGCTTAAAAAATTTCTGCAGTAATGACTTTGGCAGTAAAGTCATTTCCTGTGTGTTGCAGCCCCCACGTTTCCAGATTCCTACACATAGGAACACAGAGGGCTGTCTATGCGCACCAGGGTGCTATTTTTACCCTCACTATGGGGGACAGAGCCAGGGCGAGAGGAGAGCACAACCAAGGGTGACTTTTCTGTGGCACAAGTGGTTGCAAGCAGGAACATACACTGACACTGAGGGACATGTATATGTGCACATGCTAAAAGAACTACACACCATAACATGCATGCAGACACACATTTGCTCACACTTTCAGAGCAGAGTGCTCTAAATGTTCATGAAATTTTAATATGTTTGTATGCCTAAAATATCCTGAGAGAGAGCGGGTCATGCATCAGTGCTTAAAAAATTAAATAAAATGAATAATTTGTCTTGGAAAGACCACAAAACTGCTAAATAATGAGTATCATCTTAGATCCTCATGTGTTGCTGAGAGGATTTCAACATGTTATTTATATTCAACATACCAAACAAGTAGGTCATCTACAGATGTGTGCAAGAACTAGAAAATTAATCTGAAATAAACATTTGAAATACACACAATCTATTCAGGACGAATATTGTTCATGTTTGAGATAGCTGCAAATGCAAGAAGTTTACATTTAGTCTTTTCTGGGATGGATTTCTACACAATATGGTTTGTACAAACTTATAATAGATCATGACTCTGTCTATACATAATATTTGGTATAACTGGCTCAAGTGGCTCATATCAACTTATCTGAATTTAAAACAGCCTTAAAGCTGTAGCTGTGTGTTAAATGGTCTTAAAAAACTACCCTCAAATATTTTGGTATACAGAGGAGTTCATAGTCAACGCAATGACTACAAGGTGTCCTGGTCCCGATGATGCAAAACAAGCCCAAATTATCAATCCCCACCGTGCTTGAAAGACCTCTTCACTTTGGTCTCATCTGTCCAAAGGACATTGTCCAGAAGTCTTATTTCTCCTTTAACTGTGTGGTCATAGACTTTAAAGGTACAGTGTGTAAGAATTACTGCTTTCTAGTGGTAAAGATGGGCATATAAATTATTTTAATTTCACATGCACAGCTGTGAAAGGCTGGTGGCCAAAATTCCCCCAGACATGAACATGTTTCTATCGGCGAGTAGATGCCATGTATGTGGAACCACATGAAGTAGATATAAATGGCTCATTCTAACAGAATAAAAACATAACGGTTATTTTTGTAAAATGATAAGTTACCAAAAACCACAGTTTTTAATTCTATATGACATTTTTCTGTCTTTGACTTTTGATTATGTTACACACTGCACCTTTAACATTTAGCATGCTACCTGAAGCCTGAAGAGTCTGAGATGAGACGCTTTGGTGTTTTTACAGTTTCTCTGAGGGTTGCATGAGCGTGAATATCTGTTCCAGGGAAGGTCAGCAGCTTTCTTCAATATTTTGTACTTGTGAATAACTTTACTCTCTCCAGAATGATGGGACTCTATATTGTTTGGAAATGGCCTCATAAACCTTTGTGTCCAGCAGTAATTCCATCTGTACGATCATTCCTGACGTCTTTCCTCTTCGGCATTGTGTTAACCCACACCTGAAATGGTCATTTTAACTTGGAAACCAAAAGGGAACTTGGTTGAAACCAGGACGTCTGGCCAGAGATTGCCAAGCTGCCGTTTTAAAACATGGATAATTTTAATTTTATATAATTGCCAAAAAAAAAAAAATCCTTTCATTGGTTAAAGTTGTGAGTAAACAACCTTGGTCAAGATATTCAGCGAATGTGGGACCATAATGGTGCTTCTTAACTAAACAGGTATTCATTTGAGTGTTAGCTCACGCTGTCAATAAGTGACTTTTAAAGCTACTTGGTCAAACTCAGAGAACAACATCACAAAAGAGAGGCAGGCAGAAGTAATGCTTTCATTTCAGGCCAAGAGGACTGGAGGACTGTTATGTGAACGTGCCAGAGACTGAGGGGCTGCTCTGACAGGTGTGAGAACACAGTCAGGGGCACACTCACATTAAAGAATGCCTGCTGGTTTGGAGCATGCTGGGAAATAACAGATGCCAGGCTAGGCTGGAGGAAATATGAGAGGAATTTATTACAGGTGATAATCTTGCCAAAAAAAATAGCTTTTATTTGGGTCTTGTCATTTTTCTATAAAAACATCATTGTTCAAATTATTGAAATGCGGAAGAGCTCTTTATGACTCAAAGATTTAGAAGTACATGGCAGAGCAGCAGCATTTCACTGGAGTACTTCTATTTCCAACAAAAGTTTTGAAAGAAAATGAAAAACTTTGACTTTCGCTACGTTTTTCTACAAGAAACTCAAGGCTTTCTAATAAAGCCAAAGTGCAGGGCTGACACTGCTGCAGCTCAGTGTGGACAGAATATAAGAAATGAATGTGATCAATGCTGTTCTGCAGTGGCCTAAGTACATTTATTCATTTGCAATCATTTTTTATATTTCAAATTTTTGATAGGCACCACTAAAAAAAAAGAAAAACATAATAAATAATTTGACACTGCTGCCCCCTAGTGGTGGAAATTGATTCCCAATGAATTGAGGATATTTTTAGAAAAACAGGTGCTTATTAGAAAATGCATTATTGCTAAATATATACGATAACTCACTGTCCTGACTTATTTAAGACATCACTGCTTTTGTGAGCTGTGAAAATGCTTTCTCATGAACTTCCACTCATCACTTAAAATTCTTTGTTATCACACTATGCGATTGCCTTGTTTTTCTTACCTGTTTTCCATTGTTCTTCAATGCATCCTCTTCCTCGTGGCTACCTGTGATATCAGGTTTGCCCTTGTTGGGGAGCTTTTGCCAGTCAGATGCAATGCTGTGAGACAGGACATCCGGTCTCCTCCTCAAGCACTTCCTGTTTCTACTCAAGTTTCTGCGATGGCGACTGACCACAAATTCCTTATATTGTATTGTTTCAGGAAAATCATCATATTCATCATCATGATCACCATATTCTACTTTAGAAGTGGGTGAGGAGGACTCTCCGCTATCAGAACTCTCATTGACAGCAATCACTTGGTTGTCAGAGCTGCAGTCATAATCGCAGAACACAATGGCACTCGGCTTGTGTTTCACTATTTTCAGCACATCTAATGAACAGTCCTCTGAAGCATTCACGGACACAGGCAGATGGTTACCACCACAGATATTCAGGACTGGTGCAAAAGTAGAAGGAGTCTCAGTAGGGTACAAGGTCACTGTGAGGCTGTCAGGTATTGCAGCTCTGCACTGTTTTATATTCTGTTCCTCCAACTGAGAATCACCATGAACAGAAGCTCTGCAAACACCTGTCACCTCCATGTCCCGACCTGTTCCAGGAGACACACCTGAACTCCCTCTGCATTCACAGTGTCCATTCTGCTTGAAGTCAGACTTGGTTGTATCACAAGGGGAGGTGTTGTCCATCTTTAGATCATCCAATTTTTTAGCATGACTGGCAACATGATCATCTCCATCTAGGAGAGTAACAGGTCCAGACATGGTGCTTATTTGCTTATTGGTGCTTTGAGTCAGGTCCTTGCAGTTGTCCTTGCAGTTCACTTAAAGGGACATCCACAGCCTGGGGGCAAAAATACCTGTTAGACTCCTCCCAAAGAGGCAGCATGCACACACTGGACCTGCAAGCATTACAATCAAACTAATCCTCCTGTCATTGCCAAAGTGTTGGCTCATTTAAACAAAGTCTGATTAAGTTAAGCAAGCAAAGCTGCTAAATATTATCATTACAATTTGGGCCACATTTGAATGGTCTAAATCCCTTTGATACCTGAGTGAGAAATAGAGAAAATTGTTACTTTAGGCAATCAGCTTCATGTTCTCACATGCACACACTATAAGGAATATATGCATATATAATACGGGGACATGAGATTCAAGTCTGGATTTGCAAAGAGATTTATTAGTTAGTCAGGAAGGTTGAAAATTCAGCAGAGACAGGCTTCAATGCAACTTTACAGTCATGTCCAATCTTATCATTCTTATCTCTGAACAATAGTGGACACCTGTTTGAGATCTTAGATCTGGTCAGGTAGAAAGTCAGGGGAAGAAGACATAATGCAACAGTTAAATAATAATATTTCTTAATGAAAGATTACTAAGAAATTGAAGTTATTCTCATCTACAGCTTGGACATCATGATCCATAAAAGCCTGGTGTTAACCAGGTGTGGAGATGCAGGGACACATCTTAAAACATGCATGGCTTAGGCTCCCAAGGAGCAGGATTGGGAAACTCTGATTTACTCTACATAAATCTGGAAATATTTCTGTATTAAACAAGTAAAACTTTTCTTAATCTTCAGGAGGGATGTAAGGAGTCTGCAGCTAATCCTCAGGCCCTTAGACAGCATTAAAAATGGTCATAATACTGCACTGAAATGACTGCATGGCTTAGAAACACCACTGGAAACGACTGTCAGTGAACACATAACACAACCGGCCACACTGTAGCTGTCAGACATTTTTTTTTTTTTTTACAAACATGCTTTTCTCTAACACAATGTTTTTTCCTGGTAGATACTGTAGCTATTTTTGGCTGAAACCAACACACCCTTTCCTTGCCTGGTATGTTTTCCTTTCCATTCAAACACATCATGTAAAATTTTAACATGAGATAAAATTTTAAAAAACTGAAAAAAAAGAAAAAAAACATACATAAATCCTTAAAAAAAAAAAAAACGTGTTTCATCTTATATGTCTGTAAACAAAAGGCACAGTTAAATATCCCAATGAATCAATTGGGATGTTGGAAAAACTATTACTGTAGATTAATAACATTATTTCAATAAATATTTAATAATTGCCACATTTGAGAACATTTGTAACTGTCACCTCTTTCTTAAACATTTTAAAGCTCTGACTGCATTATAAATAAACATGAAACACAAATTTCAACATACCAGACAGAAGTTTACGGGAGCTGTAACATCCAAGACCTCTTCCAACGCTGCAGTCGTAAGAAGCGGCAGATTAAAGGATGTATCCAGCTGAGGAAACTCTACTAAGACCAATAACAGAAACAGAGTTTATTTAAGCAAAGATGTGAAATACTGAGAGGGGAGGAGAGAGAAAAAAAGGGGCAGAGGAATGCTTTTCCCTCCTACATTACCTCAGCCAGATCAGAAGGAGCTCCACAGGCAGGTGTTTAAACCTCTGTGTAAGTGTGTGTGTGTGTATGTCTGTGTGTAACTATTATTTTGCACGTGAATGCAAGTGTTTGCAAGAGGAAAATAAGATAAATTATGCCCCAAAGGCAAAGACAACACATGGGTTTGTTGTGAAAATGATCAGAGATTAAATAGCTGCACATAGCCGTAGAGAAACAGTCTCAGATTAAAATGCTTGGGGTCCTTCCACCCTCCCTGTTCCACCTTTTCACTCCGCTGTGCAATATGGCTCAGGGCGACAGATTTTTCACCTTGCACGCACATTCCTTGACAACACATGAGGTAATGCTTTAAACTGTGCTTATCCTCAGCCGATCGGCTCCCTGCACAGCTTGTTTGTTATATACAGAAACAGCAAAGCTCTCTGTGAGTTTAATAAACGAGGAAGAAAGACTAAAAGTTCTTGCAAAGCTGCAGATGGATTGTGAAATTCCAGACAGAAAACACTGATTTCTGCGTTTTGGAGGGAATGTCTTTGGTCAGGAGTGAAGACCTGCAATTTGTACACTCACTTTGAAGATGATTGTGCCTGTTGAAACCTGTTCTTCAACTCATGAGCTTTGGTCATGGGATTATTTTCTCAAAAATAGTGTTTATTTATTTACCAAGAGTGATAACCATACTCAGAAGGCTCCACTGGGATTCATTAAAGGGAATAAAGATATTAGCATTAATTAGTTCAAATGAAATCAGCTCAGGGAAGAAAAATCCAATATTAGGATGCCTGTAGTATCTACTTTTTTCTATTAAAATGATCAAGATTATCTTTCTTCTTTTACATGTTTTCAGGTGTTTGCCTTTGTGGTGGACATTCTTTGCATCAGAAATAGGGATGCTATTGTTGAATTTTTTAAATATAAGTAGTGCATTTGAAATGAAAAGTTTCACTTTGGTTGTTTTTGAACAAATCTGCTAAATCAGCTCAAAGCCCAAGATAACAAAATATAGTTCATATGAGTAAAAATAATACTTGTGAACAGGAGTCATCAAGAAGAAACGCAATAAACATGCCCCGGATATTGCTTTTCTTCATAGTTGTGATGACTAATCTGCATTAACATAACTCAGGTATGTATTTCAACGTAAGCTACGCTAACCTGCTGAGGCACGCTTCACGTAGCATTCCTGTTGCAGAGAGGCATATTTACCTCCATCAGGTTGAAGAAAAGCATAGAATTGAAAACAAGTTCCTGCTTAAGAGGAGAGGCCACAATGACAGAAAAGAAAGATGAATTTAAAAGTGTGTTAGGATGTTGGTGGTTTCCACCGAGGAGAAAAACGTTTATGTGGAGGAGACAGGGGGGGGAAATAATCATCATATTCATTTTAAAGAATGTAATCTGTGTTGTTGAAAGTGTGTAATGTATATACTGTCTGAAATATTAAAGACAAGAAATCCTCATTGTAACAACAAACACTGACATGCACTCAGTCAGATAAGCCAAAAAAAAGGCGTCCTTTTTAACTTTTTGCTGTTTGACAGAAAACATGGAATTAAAATTCTGCACTTCACTGCCTGGTGGGGGAAGAAATCATTAATGAATGAAAGCTTTTTGAATGTCAAACTTAACAGATTTGGTGTAAAATTGTGCATGACTGAGACTCACCCTTCGGTTAAAATAACGACAGGATGGTGTTAATATAAAAGATCATTTTATTAGCTACTAACTCACACCTTTTTCATTGGCATGACAGCATGGTGACATTGTCTGCTTTTGTTTCCACTGCACTGGATTAACTGTCTCACATTCCTTCATGGTTTAGGACTGTTTCATTGAAAATATACATCCTTCATCCCCTCCTTCTTCTTCTGACTTTTCTCCAAACAAAATGTTTTATTCTACGTTGTCCAGTGTTGTAGTATACACACACACACACACACACACACACACACATAAATGTCTACTTATCACTGAATATATTAGAGGTCATGCAAAACTTTTAGTAATATAGGTCACTCCTTGGTGTGGACCCCTGAGGAGGGGACATGCATGAAGCTGGGGCACATAGAAATTTCAATTTAGTATTTTTGATTACTGCACGGTGGTGCGGTGGTTAGCACCACAGCCTCACAGCAAGAAGGTCGCCGGTTTGAATCTTGGGGGCAGTGGCCTTTCTGTGTGTAGTTTGCATGTTCTCCCCGTGTATGCGTGGGTTCCCTCCGGGTTCTCCGGCTTCCTCCCACCGTCCAAAGACATGCATGATAGGTTAATTGGTTATTCTAAATTCTCCCTAGGAGAGAGTGTGTGTGTGAATGGTTGTTTGTCTATCTGTGTTGGCCCTGCGACAGACTGGTGACCTGTCCAGGTGTACCCTGCCTCTCACCTGTTAAAATGCTGGGATAGGCTCCAGCTCACCTGTGACCCGTAATGGAATAAGAAGTCAAGATAATGGATGGATGGATGGATGGATGATTACTTTTTTTTATCTTAAGAAACATTATGCTTCCATAGTGGATTTGCTCTTATTTTAAACTTCTTATTTATGTATTCTTTTTTTCATATGTTTATGTTTTGTTTATTTTTGATTAGTTTGATTTTACATAATATGGGTATTTGTTGTGGGTAAGGTTTGAAGAGTTCAAAATAAGTAAAACAAAGTAAAGACAACACATTGTCAAGGCAACTGATTGACATTCATATAGATATTTCAGTGTTTATGAATAAAAATGCAGCTTGTCTTAGTGGTTTGTTGTTATACTGTATAGTACTATATCATATTGTATAAGTGTAATAACTTTGCTGGGATGTTACAGGATATAAGTAGTTTTCCTTTAAGGTTACCATTATACAGCACAATAATGACTCTACAATGCTAAATACAAAATAAAATAAAACTATATCATTCTGACATAATGTAGTTAAGAAAAGGATATTAGCTGAAAAATGTGGTCTTTTTGATGCCAGTCATTTTCTGTTTCCAATCAAGCTCAGCAAGCTCATCCCTGGAATAAACATTCATTCACCGCTTGTTTGCTGAAGTTTGACCCCTCCGAGTCTTCGTAGCGTGGGAGGAAAAGTCGCAGCGCGGTTGGTTGTTTGTGTATGAGCGCTATTTCGCGGGAGATTAGCTAGCGAGAGCCCCACTGCTGACAACACGGACCATAACGTTTACTAATTCTTTTTATTATTATTGTAACGCAATGAGTTTGTGGGTTGACAAATATCGACCGACTTCTCTCGGGAAACTCGACTTTCACAAAGAGCAAGCGGCTCAACTGAAGAACCTGGTAAGAAGAGAAACACCTGTGTGCATGCTAACTGGCTAGCTTTAGCAGCAGACAAGTTTGGTTAGCTACGTTTGGTTTTGTTTAAAGCTGTCATTTGCTTGTATTATGTGCATCACCAGATTTAAGATAGCTTGTTTGAGATTGCAGTGTTTAACAGAGAGGATTTTACCTACAAACACGGTAATTTAAATTAAACGACTGCTCACCGCACATGAACCCATAGTTTCCAACAGTTTTAGCTTGTATTACAAATTAGTTTGTGTACGTACACGTCACGTATAAGTGTTGGGAACGTTTTTAATCATGAGTAGATGCTACATTGTCACCTGAATGAAAATAATACATCTTTAATAGGTTTTTGATATGTATTATTCCCATGAAGAGTAGTAACTCAAATAAAAACTCTTATATATATAAATATATAACTATTTATTCATGTATTTGTCATTCTGTGAGTCTGAACTTTACTACTACATAAGCAGGCGATGTGATGGCACCATTTCACAATCCAAGCATCTCTTTCTGCATTATGTCTTAAAGAAGGAACATGTCTGTCATGGTCATATCTGTGTACAGGGTTGTGTGTTTATTCCTAGAACTGTAATCTCAAGCCTCTTATGAATACTTGTCCCAGGTTCAATGTGGTGACTTTCCACACTTGCTGGTATACGGTCCGTCTGGTGCAGGAAAGAAGACCCGCATCATGTGTCTGCTAAGGGAGCTGTATGGAGCTGGAGTGGAGAAGCTCCGCATAGAGCACCAGACCATTGTGGTGAGAAGGAGAATAATAGCCAAAGTCACTAGGTTATGAGATATATATGTATGTGTATGTGTGGGTGTGTGACGGGACCCTGGTGGTCCTCCAGAGGCTGGTGCCTAGGAGTTTTTATAAAGTCAATTGTAATGCAACTTTCTGGTTGCTTTTTTGGACTACAGGCTCCATCAAAGAAGAAAATCGAGATCAACACAATTGCCAGCAACTACCACTTAGAGGTCAATCCAAGGTAAATTTATAGAAAAGAGAACCATTTAATTACACCCGTTTTTCTCTACCATTCTTGTCCACAGTATTTTAGAGAATTGTATTTTTGTCTCCCCTGTAGTTACTGCAAACATAAACCACGTTGTGTTCTGAGTCTTAAGTATTTTCTGTTCTTTGGTACAGTGACGCAGGAAACCAGGATCGTGTGGTGATTCAAGAGCTGATTAAAACTGTGGCTCAATCCCAGCAAATCCAGTCCAGTACTCAGAGAGAATTTAAAGGTAAATGAGTCAAACATCCTCCTGTGACAGTTTAACTTATGAAAGGCAATGGATGTTTCACAGCAGTTGTGTTAATGAAATGTCCCAAGAATGTATTTCCGAACTCTTGTTTTTTTTTTTTTTGTGAACTGCTTTCTGTTTATACTAACAGCCTGTGTCCCACATGTAATAATTGGAAAACCCCTCTTCTTAGTGGTGTTGCTTACAGAAGTGGACAGACTCACAAAGGACGCTCAGCATGCTTTGCGTCGGACTATGGAAAAGTACATGGCCACTTGCCGCCTCATCCTCTGCTCCACGTCCACCTCCAAAGTCATCGATCCAATACGGAGCCGTTGTCTAGCTGTCAGAGTTCCTCTGCCGAGCTCAGAAGAGGTAAGAGGCAGGTGGTGTGGTATTAGAGCACAATTTCTGTTAACCTTTTTTAAGCTTATGGATTTTAGGAATAACTTAACTGACATTAAAGAGGATAGTTCCACCTTTATCGTATTTGTATGAGTGATCTCCTGGTTTCCAGGTCTGCAGTGTTTTAACATCGGTCTGTAAAAAGGAGGGTCTGGTGCTGCCACCTGAGCTGGCCAAAAAAATCAGTGACAAGTCTGGTCGGAACCTCCGTAAAGCCCTCCTGATGTGTGAGGCCTGCAGAGTGCAGCAGTGAGTTGTGACCAATTTCACATTTCCCATGGAGCAAATATAAAGAAAACACATTTGCTTATTTAAGCTGTGATAATGTTCTCCAGGTATCCATTTTCAGTGGACCAGGAAGTACCAGAGACAGACTGGGAGGTCTATCTGAGAGAAACAGCTAATGCCATAGTGAGTCAGCAGACTCCTCAGAGGTATGAGAGAAAAATATCAAGACAGGAGGTTTACTTGGTTCCGTTAAAGATAGAAGATATTCTAATCCTAATTCCCTACCTGTGTCTGTTCCAGGTTATTGGAGGTTCGGGCCAGACTGTACGAGCTGCTGACTCACTGCATCCCTCCTGACATCATCATGAAGGTATCATTTCCAACACTTGACAGATGCATCACAAGAGCGGAAGTCAATTTTAAATAAATAAATCTTAATTTTCCTTGTTTTATCATCTGACAGGGTCTGGTAAAAGAATTGCTGAATAACTGTGATGGCCAGCTGAAGGCAGAGGTGGCCCACATGGCAGCCTTCTATGAACACAGACTACAGCTGGGCAACAAAGCCATCTACCACCTGGAGGCGTTCACAGCCAAGTTTATGGCCATCTACAAGAAGTTTATGGAAGATGGACTGGATGCAATGATGTTTTGAGTAGAATTGAATACTTGTGAGAGTTCACAAGGTCCCATGATAACAACCCCAACAAGGATTTCCTTGAACAGATTTACTTGCATACTTTGTCAGATTTTAGCAAAAGTTTACAGGAGAACGAGTGAGAGACTGAAAAGAGATTGAGAGCAAATCTAAACTGCTCTTCTAGTCTAAACCACAGAAAAGGTTGAATAAATGATTTGTACTAAAACTGTTCTGACACATTACAATAAATTGCTGTTTGTATAAGATATCACTAAAGATATCACCAAATATAGTTTATTACCGCGAGAAGACAGAATCCTTTGCATAGCACTTAATATGTAGCAGAGCTCTTTTTAAGCATCAGCTAAACTCTGCCCATCATGTGACACAGCTAAAAGGAGGGAAATGACAGATGTTTTGCAGCAGGTTTGAGGCAGATGCAGAGCATGTGTTAAGTATAATTTTGCGATATGAACACTAAAAACACATGAACATATATTACAAAAAAAACGAAAGTATGAATCACATCCAACAATGAAACAGAGGAAAAAGCCATCTTCCTCCCTGATCTGATCTTGTGCACCCTTGTCAAAACCTGGTAAAAATAATTCACATCAGTCTTTGAGAAGATAATGCCCTAGTCCTTCATGTTTGTTACTTCCTGACACAGCCCCACACAAATCTCAAATATCTGCAGTTTCACTTGAAACTAATTTATGTGCATCATAGTCCTGTGCTGTTTACTGCTCGTTTGAAAGGGAAATGGGCAACGTTGTCTTAGAAAACATTTAACAGTTTCTAACTCAGATCTGATAAAATCTAAATTTTCATTAAATCTAAACAGAAAAAGTTCAAATTTAACTATGAAATCCAAACTGCTGAGTCTCCACTGAGTGATTCATTATCAGTCATGAAACATCAGTAACACTCCTTGTGTCTCTTGGCTGTGTAGTAAATGATGAGGCCCAGAGTGATCAGCACCCCAGAACCTACCAGCGTCAAGAAGCCCACCACAGGCCTCTTGACCAGAACCTGGCAGCCCAGGCAGGGTTGTGGCACAGTGGGACACTGCTGAGGAGCAGCTCCTTGAATGGGAAAGCCATTGTGTTGGATGATGTTCTGGTAGTTAGAGAGAGAGGACTTGATGATGACCTCTTCATGGACTTGGCCATACAAGCCAAACCCTGGGTCCCTTTGGTCGTTCAGGGCGTAAGCAAAGTATCCCCTCAGGTTTACACCGTCTAGTGTGTACGCTGTGGATGGAGGAGGAAAAGCATGTGATACGTTAAATATTTATTTTCATGATCTTATTTGTCATGCAGAAGTAATTGTAATATCTGGAGATTGTTGCCATCACAAGTGCTGCGGTGTAATCCAGTATGTTTTCTATAAAAAGAAACCATTAAGTGTAGCGTGTATCTGTTGGTATTTGCAAATATGTGTACCCTGAGTCAGCTGACTATTCAGGGGTCACTGACTTAAATATGGTTAATAATTAAGTTCCACAGAGACCAGTAAGGGGGAAAAGTTAGTCATCTCCAATGGACTAATCCCATATAAATTTAGCAATAGAAATCTTGTATCAGTCCTATATAATGCCATCCACAACAGCTCAGTCTCACCTTTAAGTGCCTCATTAATATAGTTGTACAGGTAGTAAATTCTCAGGCTGTCTTTGAAGCGGGCCGGGTCTTCCTGGACTCCATTAGCCATTACATAGACAGATACATTACCATAGTGCTGCTTCACCTGACACAGCAAAACAAATGTCAGTTTCCATATGTTAGCAGTTTCTATCAAGGTTTATTACAGAGAAATGCAGTTTTTTTTTATCCATTTGGTATGAAACTGATGGAAGAAGCATAAAAACATTTATACAAGGTACCGTTTGGGTGGCTTACCATGTTTGAGCTCTACTTAATAAAAGAAACAATGCAATCTAAATAATGAATCTTACCCAGTTGAGCGCTTTCCTCAGACCCCAGGGCACAACAGGCCTCGGCGACATGATCCATGTGGTGTCTATCATGTGCTGGACCTCAAGCATCGCTATGTAGGTGTATCTGTACAGAATATCCATAGATAAAGACAATCCAATTATCTACCAGGAAGAATTCTGACCAGAGTTGGTGTTGAATGTTTCCATTTCTCAGTGTTTAATATGGCTTGTTTTAAAATAGAAAAAAAAAATTATCTTACGAGTCTTCCTTGGCATGAGTAACAAGCTTGGAGCTGAAGTGGCTAAGAGCAAAGAAGTCATATGTCCCTTTAACCAGCTGCTGGTCTTCCTCATTGAAAACTGGCAGGCTGTGGAAACAGAAAAGATGCTGCTTTAAACAAAAGACATGATAAAACAATAAGTACATAGTACAAGTTAGTAGATGTAGCATTAATCTATCCACTGTATGGGGTAAATAAAGGGTAAAACTGCAAGTGATATGAAATAAATCCCAATAGTCTGATTTAATACCATCAGATACTGTTGTCTTAGGGATACTCTGAATAATCCTAGCAGAAATTCAACCCCCTTGTTCTCTTTGCAAACACAAATATATCAATAATGACAGAGGCTACAGATCTGCATTGTTCAAAGCTAGGTTTATTCTACACCTGAAAAAGCTACTGTAATGACGTATGAATGAAGCATTTATACTCAAGCGAGTTGAGCTGACGCAGCCAGCTCCTCATTCCCTGAGGGTAGTCCCCGCTGCCAAAGATCGGCTCTGCAAACCAGCCGACGCAGAAGTCTAAAACCCTCTTAGCAGGCTCCACGTCTTCCCGGCTAAATGAGAACGCTGGCTCCACCCAGTCCATGTGCAGAGCCAGTGACACCTGAGGCAACACAAAACGTGGGGGCACAGATGATCATCCTACACCTTCCCACTGACTACATCTGCTGTAAAACCAGTCAGCTTTTAGATTTATCTACCTTTTCAAAGACATCAAGTCTGCTTGCTCTGTTCTGTTGTATATCATAATGCATTTTACTGCTACTGTGATATCAATAAGAAGAGTTTAGAATGAACAGAACAGCCAACATTAGCAAACATCGGAAACGCATGCTACAGATTAACGTTTCCATGTGAAACTATTTATGGAAACAGAAAAACATAAACTGATTCTTCAATATGTCTAAGAGGAAACTGTTGAATATTTGTGTAAGTACACCATTTAAGAGAAAATATATAAAATATGTACAGTAAAATCCATATAACTTAGGAAAAACACCACCTTGCTACTAACCTGTCCTCCCTGCAGATGTCTGAACTCCCGGTCATATGCATGCCAAGCCAGAGCGTGCGCCCGCAGCATCTGATGCCCCTCCTGGTAGCTCACCATCTCATCATTGGGCTCATTCAGCGTGATCCACATCTTCACATGGGCCCCCAGTTCTCTGTAGCAAAGCCTGGCATAGTCTGCAAAGGCCTCGGGAGTCTTCCTGAGAAAACAGTCAAAAATGCAGATTTTACTTGTTCGCTATGATGAGAGAAACGACGACAGCAGAGCTGAAAACATCCACTGATAAACTATTAACTGATACATATTGTGAATTATATTTAAACCCAAAAATATAGAGACAAAAAAAAGAGATATAGGCTTTTCAAATGTGAGCATATGGGGATTTTCTTAAGTTTTAGTCTAATGAACCAAATATCTTTAGCAAACTAGTACTCACTTCACACAAAGATTTGCATATCTAACCCATTTGGTAATAATTTTGTTGCACCATGTGCATTTTTTGGTAATGTAATTATGGTTGCAAATTAAGTTAGTAATACTAATATATAAGAAATAAAAGCGTGAAATATGAATACTGAGCTCACTATTTTATATGAGAAAAGATGCAGAACATACTGCATGTTTACATTTACATCAGATCAGTCAGTTTTAATAAATCCCATGAGACAGATGAATGTTTGCTAAGTCTGTCTGGAGCAGATTTCCTGGTTTGAATGGTCATAAAATAAGGAAATAAAACGAGCCTTGTGTCTGACCTGTTGAGCCACTTCCCGGTAGTGTCCAGCGGGGCCGGCAGGCTGCTGCGCTGGCGTGTGTGGTGCCACAGGGTGACCACAGGCGCGACATTGGCCTGCAGCAGCTGACGGGTGAAGCAGCGGTAGTATCCCAGCAGGGTGACGTTAGGATGAGCCACATCACCTGTTGGCACCAGAGCAGACCAGTTGAGGGAGAAGTGGAAGTGGTTTACCCCAACCTGCTGGATTTCATCCACCTAAAGACAGGAAGCACAAAAAGTATTTCAATAATTTAAAGAGACCCTCTTGGGTTGTCACTTCAAATTATGACTGTTATGGGATCAATTGTTGGCGTAATGGATAGATGGAAACCCACCTATCTCTTTAATTGGTAGAATTAATATTTTGAAAATGAATATACTTCCCAAACTGCTTTACTTGCTTCAAAACATCCATCTTCCTCTTCCTATACATTTAAAGCTTTTGATAAACTTCTTATGGAAAAATAAACGTCCCACACTATGCCTATCCCTCTTGTACCTATGATAGGGGGGGGGGCTTTAGTGTCCTAACCTCTTGTATTATAGGGCAGCCCAGTTAAGAAGCATTATATTTTATTTCACAAAGAACAACCATTCTTCCTGGAGTCAAAATCTCATTCTCTTCCTACTTGTATTCAGCTAGTTCTAAACCACTACAAAAACACTGCCAACCCCATCACCTGCAATATGATTAAAATCTGGTTTGAGTGTAAGAGACACCTTCATGATTCCTTTAATTTTTCCCACAATAGTCCAGTCTGAGGGAAAGGTGAAGCAGATTCCAGATTTAACATTTAGTTAGATAAGGGCATTCAGAGAATTCAGAACTTATATAGGTGATAATAGTATAAGTGATAATAAACTGATGTCATTTGAAGAACAAGTGAATATATAATATATATCTATAACACACAAATTCTAATTATTATTGGAGCATTCAGTAGATAATCCTCCCTACTTGTTGTTGGAGGAGTTTATTCTAAAGGATTGTACAAGAAAAGGCTTAAAATCTGAATTTTATGACTTATTAATGTGTGGGTCTCCTGAATCCTCAGAAGCTAAACTTAAAGCATTGAGATAGGATTTTCAGCAAGATTTTACATCTGACGAGTAGCAAGTTGCTTGTAACTTGAGGAAGGAAGAAAAGATCCTTTTAGATATACTCCTGCTGCAACCGGAACTGATGATCGGACTGTCATGGAAAAATATGTACTTACCAAATATTGCTAAGTGATTGAAGGAATGGTCTCGTTGTGTAGCTCTAGAAAAATAACTTTCTATATAAAAGGAAAACAAGAGCTCTTTTTAAAAAAAAATCAAGGACCTTTTATTAGTTTTATTAAACAAACAAATCTGGAAAGTCTGTTGGAACAGGAGAATGTGACCGAGGAGGATTGATGGATTTATATATTAGCAATGGGTTGCAGCCTCGCTGTTTGTGATCTGTATGAAGGGGTGAAAGATTTTTTACCATATGAGAATTTTTTTCCTCTCTTTTTTTGTTTTTTTCTTTGCTCTGATTTTAGCACTGATTACGGCTCATTTTTACTCTGGCATTGTTTCAAAAGGTTCTGCAACGTCACCAGGTTTATTTACAACTTTTCACCAACATCATGTATTGATGAGTCCGACCTGCACAAATCCTTCTCCAGCACATCCCAAAGATTCTCAGTGGCATTCAGGTCTGGACTCTGTGGTGGCCAATCCATGTGTGAAAATGATGTCTCACGCTCCCTGAACCTCTTTTACAATTTAAAGCTGATGAATCCTGGCATTGTCATCTTGGAAAATGCCCGTGCCATCAGGGAAGAAAAAATCCATCGATCCACAGCTCATTCTTTGAGCTGTAGCTGAACCAAGACCGAACCAACTACAGCAACCCTGATCACAGCACAGTGGGCACAGATGGCTGCATCACTTCATCTCTCTCTTCTTACCCTGATGCTCCCATCACTCTGGAACAAGGTAAATATGGACTCATCAGGCCACATGACCTTTCATTGCTCCAGAGTCCCGTCTTCATGCTCCTTAGCAAACTGAAGCCTTTTTCTCTGGTTAGCCTCACTGATTAGCGGTTTTCTTATGGCTACACAGCTGCTCAGTCCCAATCTCTTGAGTTCCCTTCGCATTGTGTGTGTGGAAATGCTCTTACTTTCACTATTAAACATATCTCCTTAGATGTTTTCTCTGCTTGATGTCAGTGATTCAACCCTTCTTAAACAGACTAACATATTTTCCACGACCATAGGACATCTTTCGACACAGTTGTTTAAGAAATTAGAAGCTACTCATTGCATCAGTTGGGGTTAAATAACTTCCCAACTGTAAGATAATTACCTATCAAGTAATTATAAAACAGGAGGCTCGTAGCTATTTGCTAAGTAAAATCCAGATGACAGTTTTGTTTTTTTTGTGGCCAGGCAGTGTATATGTAAGCACACATACTGTAAACATACAAATCAAAGACATTGTTGAAAATGGAAAAAAGAGTTGTTTTATAAAAGGTTGTGCTCATTTTGAATTTCAATAATACCTTATTTTGTAAGAATTTTATAAACTGAGATCAACTGAGATCAATGATTATGTTGTAGGATGTTTGTTTTTTTCTCTTAAATGACATTTATATTAATCATTGGTCATTCAATTGTTCTCATTTATTCTTCCTTCATATTAGTTATTTTTATGACTCATAATTGTTCTAGTCTCACTTGTACATTAGTTCATGGCCTAATATGACAGAGCCATGCTGTTGGATTACATGCACAATGTGGTTTGGCGTTATGTTGCTGAAAAAAGACACTGTGTTGTTTGCAACATAATTTACTCCAAAACCTGTACATACTGAACTGCATGCATGGCACCCATTCATGCAAGGTGCACTAATATACCTCTATAGAATGAGTGTGATAGTGAGTGAAAACATGGTCACTCACATCTTCCACCTGCAGAAGGGAAACATCCATTAGCTCTAAAAGGAGTTTTAAATTTTGATTAATCAGACTGTTACGTTTGCATCGTTTTTAAACCTTCCATCTTTACATTCAACTTTCCTGCAGATCACAAACTGGTATTTCCTGCACTCCAGATTGTTACTGACAAATGCATTGATTATAATATTATAATTATACAGATTATCATACTAAAATAGGATATTGAATTTGCATAATATTGTGGCTGCAATAATAATTTAACTCATGGACACTGCTTGTTGTCATTATTTTATAAATAAAGTTACAAAAATATCGAAATATTAAAGATGTCAATATTACAGAATGCAAAAAAAAAATCAATGTCGTAAGAAGATTTTTATCAACTGTATGCGGTTTTATCTATTTTTATCTTGAGAAAGTTGTTTGAAACGATTCCTCAGCCAAATCTGTTAGATTCAGAGGCAACATCTACATTCAGCATGAAAAGGATCAGCATCAAACTTAACCTGATATTATCTATGAAAAGTAGCTCAAATCAAACAAAAACCCAGTTTAGATAGATGGCAGACCGACCTGCTGCCGGATGGTGGCGTAATCAGCGCAGTGTGTGGCTCGGCGGGAGGGTGGCGGGCCGAGGACCTCTAGCTTAATCAGCTCACCATTGTTGGAGATGTTCCAGAGGTAAACACTGGGGTCCACAAACTGGGTGGGAGCTGTCTCCACCTGTGACATGAGGAAAAACAAACCAAAAACACACACTAGTGTAATCATGTGTTTGCTTTACCTTTGATCATACTCACTTATTACACACCACTGCAGATAAAAGCCAAATGGGACAAATCAATCACTACAGCTGGTTGTGAGCAGTGCAGCTCAGCAGACAGACCGTGTGAGTTCATGTGGTTTATGATTAAAAGAGGATCTGTTGTCATCCCCGTTTTTCACCTGGACTTTCACCATTAAAACTGCATGCTCATACCATACAGTAAACATGATTACAAGAGGAGGAAGGGAATTACAGACACTATTTTAAGACACTTTTCTTCCCCAATACTAAATAGAAATAAAATTCTAATAATGTGACTTAAAATATCTGTGGGTTATCTGTACAAGCTTTAATCAGCAGAAGGAAGACAATCTGATGTTTTAAAGTAGGAATAATCTAAAATACAAAAAGATATCCTTTCATAGAGTAAAAAAAAACTTCACACTTCATTGAACACCATAAAGTTAATATTTTCTCAAAGGCCTGTTTCCGGGATACCTATACCTCATCCGACTTATCTTCCCATTTATACAATCCTTCCCTCATGTCACTCCACACACACACATCTTCAGTACACATAACATTGTACACCCAAGGCACACCTGTATGGAGTTGGCTGATACACCCCAGGCAAAGTCACATGGGAAGAGTCCTTGTGCCGGTCTGTTCTCTGGAAGTTCTGGAAAACCATTTCTGTGGATAACGTTTCTGTAAAAATGATGACAAAAGAGGCCGGTGAAAAGAATTTTGAGAGATGAGTAATATCAAACTTATAAGAACACATTTTTATATATTTTATTGGACAAAGTCAAGATACTTCAACAAATGACATCACCGTGCACCCCAACACTAACCTGTAAAAGGTAGCAGATGTCTTCGGCTCCCTCTTCATGTCAGGAGTGTTGAAGTCAACATAGTACAGTCCACGCCGAATCCCGTATTCTCTGTGCCACTCGAAGCCATCAATCAGAGACCAGGCTGTGTATCCAATCACATTCACTCCATCTATGATGATTGCTGGGGTACAACCACATTTAGATGGATAAGTTCATGTAAAATGTGTTTTTTTGGTGCAGGTGTTGGGAAAACATACTCACATTTAAGTGTTTCGGCAATGAACCTCTTGAGGTAGTACATGTGTTTTGGATCTTTTGTCTTGGTGCTGCCAAGGACGTACCTGTGTGGAGCAGCAGTGTGTTTCAGCCCAGCAAACACCAGAGCAGTCTATGAACACAGGTTAGCATCACACATGTAGATTTGTCTGCATAGCATTCAAACCTACCAGTCGCTCTGCACCACAAAGATGGGTGGCTTATCATACTCCACGCTGATCCAGTAAAGCAGCATCCTCAGGTCCAGATCCTCCGTCTGCCCAAACTTCAGGCTGTCATTGATGAGCTGGAAGCTCAGGGTTGCTCCGTGAGACAGGGCAAAGAAGTCAGCTGTTCCTCTCACCTGCTCCCTCTCATCCTGGGTGAAGGAAGGTAGTCGCGAACCCAACCTTGCCTTCATGCACAGAGGGTAGTCTCCATCCGTGAACACCGGCCGGGCAAACCAGCCCAGGACATGGTCCAGGGAGCACTGGCACTCTTTCAGGCTTTCCAAGCGGGTGCGACTGGGCTTGATCCAGTGAGAGGCCAGTGCTATGGAGACCTTGCCATGTTGTCGGGGGCGATAGTGACTGTTGTAGAGATGCCACGCAGCTGCATGAGCCTGGAGGAGATAAAAAAGACAGATGATGGACAGAGGAAACAGAAAAGGGACAAGTTCTAAGATAACAGGAATAGAAGACCAGCTTGTGTTTGCAGGTCAGTACAGATCAGACAGTTACTGGTAATTTTTTGAACTATGAATACTTTTCTTGAAGATCCAAATTACATTATCCATCTCAGTAGCTGATATTACACCACCTGCTGCAAAAGTAAAATGTTTTTTACATCTTAATAACCCAAAATGTTTGATAATCAGAGAAGAAACCCCTTTAAAACACATGAATATTTAGGTGGTGACAGACAACATAATGTACTGTAAATCTATGCTCTGACACAAACCTTGAGGAGATTGTGTCCAACCCGGAAAGGGAGATCAGGGTCGTTCTTTATCCCGGGGGCGACCACTCCAGTGCCATATCCGTGTTGCGCCACAACAAACGGGTTATCAATGGTGATCCAGAACTTCACATCATCGCCAAACGTGTGGAAGCAGAAATCAGCGTAGTCCTTAAAGATCTCCACAAGCTCCAGGTTGCTCCAGCCCCCCATGCTCTGCTGGAGGTGGTCGGGCAGGTCCCAGTGATACAGTGTGACTACCGGCTGCACGTGGATCTGTTTCAGTCTCTCGATGAGGGTCCGGTAGTAATTTGTGCCGATTTCGTTGTAACTCCCGCGCGTGCCGTTGGGGAATATCCTAGACCAGGACAGAGAGAACCTGTAGTGGCTGACCCCGAGCTGTCTGATGGCTCGGATGTCTGCGTGGATGTTGTGATAGCTGTCGCTGCCCACGTCTCCCTTGGCCATGCGGTTCCCACCACGTGTAAAGGTGTCCCAGATGGAGAGTCCCTTGCCATCCTTTTCAAACGCCCCTTCTACCTGGTACGCCGCCGTGCCCACCGCCCATACAAAGTCCTTGGGGAAGGTATCATAGAGGAAAGCCTTGTCTCCTGGATAGGGCAGTTTCTCAAAGCGTCTCCACGTTCTCAAACCTGCATTGGGCTTTGCAGCCGCAGGGCTCAGGGCAAGCAATGTCAGAAGGGCAATCATGATTCCAGTTCCTACCCGGCCTTGGCTTTCCAGTTTGTTAAAGTGGTCTCCAGTTCACCATGCTTGGAAGCTTTCAGAAGCTAAACAGACGACTGCGGTGTGCAGCCAGCCAGCTGTGAACCCACCACACACGCCTCTCAAAATCTGTCAATTATTAGCCAAAGCACCTGACGCATGAAGGTCTCCCGGCACAGCATGATGTTAAGAGCCCCAAATGATCAATCGTTTACAAAACAGGAACACATCAGTAATAATCTAAGGGGTGAGGAAGAGGGGGGTTGCATGAAATAGGCTTTTTAACCAAATTTTATCATAAATTCACATTAGATGAGGGGACCCAGGTGCCAAACCTTTAATATGATCTCCCTAACTGCGACATTATGCTACATCCTCAGATGGCTGATAACCTCCAAACTAAATCTATGCAACATGTCAAAAACACTAAAAAACTGTCTACATTTCTCACGGGATCAGGTTCAGTCAGACTCTCACACAGGTTGAGGCTGCACCACGTTCACTTTACCTCCTTATCTCACTGCTTTCAGCTGGTTGCTTGGAGACTCAGGCCTTTCACTGCTGGCCATGTGTGAGTCAGGTTGGTAGTGTAAGGCTTGGTACCTGATAGAAAAATGCACATCACTAGACAGAGTTTTGATATAAATCCAATAGTAGTTTATATGTCTGAGTTTAAAGTAATGATTTTTTTAAAAGTTGTGAATAAATTCCAGTAAAGTATCAAATATGAATTTCTAGATATAAAATTAATCTTATAAATCAGCTGTCTGAGGAAAATAAAAGTTTGGACATATTATTGGAATGTAAAATCGAATGGATAATAAAAATAATAAGTTTGAGCACTAACATTGTTTACAAACTTTATAATGAACTGCACTTACAAGAAACATCAGTTTTTATCAAAATGGGACAAACTACCAACTTTAGTTCCCCATCAGGAAAATTAACACCTGGAAAAAGTTCATCATGTTTGCTATTACTGTCTCAATTTAAGTGCTTTATTAAAAAGTATGGCTATTTGCATCATCCCAATGATCTACCTTTAGTCACCGAACTATCTGGTCAGAACTCAGGTTCTCTGTTAAACCTCAAACTTTCCCAGCAGAAACCCAAATTAACAGCAGATGAAGTCAAACCAACAGAGAGAACCTTCTTGGGTAATCTACCTCTTTGTGGGACATATAAATACCAACACTACACACTGTGTGTGTGGATGCTGCTTCTTGGTGACTTTCAGGCTTAGTAGGAGTCATTAACGAGGACTGTGCCCATTTGCTGAATCTGCTTTGAAATGTAGCTACTTCATCCAATACAGGAAAACAGACTCACCTAGCAGACGAGCTTACAGATTACAAGCCCACTCAGGGATCACAACCAGAAGAACATGGAGCGTGGGTGTTTTTCCATTGAGCAGTGTGGCACTGGAAAGCTCACAACTCGTGTATGTGCATATGCAATGTGGAGCACTTTTACAATACAGGAAGAACGTTGAGAGCTGCCTGGCAGCCTGAAAGCACAGTGTGTGACTGAACCATCTGTACACATAGTAGATAACATAATCAGTGCTTATTCCATTAGTTTAGAAAGCAAGTCTATTGTTGATGTAAACATTTACAGAATTAAGCATCTAATTTTAGCTGGAAATTTTTCAATTCCGAAGTCTTTTGATAAGTTTAACTAGCAGGTTGTTATAAAGCATTAAGTGTGTGCTGAGTTGGTAAAAAGCAATACCTTTAATATGTCAGAAAGCTTTCCCTCTGCTTGGCTACAAGGTTCCACGGCTCCAACGCTGTCATCGCTCTTATTTTCTCTTTTTAGCCTAACGACAAATAAGTTGCATTACATACTTTTGAAGTAAGTCAGTGTCCTGCGTAACAGACTGTACGTAACCCAATCACCATGGCTGATCATGCAGGCAAGAACAAAGATCTCAAAGTAAAAAAAAAAAAGAGAAATGGAGCGTGTCAGGTTTTATAGAGAATTATATTGATACAACAGAGGATCTGACTGGGTGGAGGTGAAGCCAAGTTAATAAGCAGTGACAAACACAACAACCACAGCTGCTCTAGACTTTCTCCTACCAGTGAGTACAAACCTAAAAATGAGACACACACTACAATATCCAGAAGCAGCTCTACATTTGGACAATTTAGACATAAAAAAAAAAAGATGTCAATACATGGTTAAAAAAGGGGGTATTCATATACAGAGTTGTAAACAAGAACATGTTTAATAAAAAGGTAAAATGACACCATGTCACCACCTCCCCTCAAGTGGATGGTTAATCTCTTTGTTTTTAAAAGCATGACACAGAGGGAGGTTTGATAAGCGATATTGCTTTAAGGGAACATTTTAATAATCAGTGGGAAAAGGCCTTGCAGCATCCCCCCCAGTCAGCGTCAAACACAACAACAGAACATGAAACAGACGAGAGAGACTATTTACAGTGATGTTTTTTTTCCTTTTGGTTTTTTTTTTTTTGTTTTTTTTTTTGTTTTTCTGGTAAAATGATTTCTACTCAATGTGGGAAACATCATCACAATGCAACACGAAGCAACAACCCACAGCTGACGGTGCGGATGTTCTGATGTAGTGTGCACGTGGTTTAAGCAAGTGTGTAAATTGGTGTAACAGCAGGAGCGTCGGCATATGAAAAGTTTAAAAAGTTCAATGTTCGTATTTTCTTTCCCGCGTCATTCCTCCTTGATTTCAGAGGAGACGTGCTGTCTGCTATCATCCTCCATCGTTTTCAGCTCATCTTCTTCGCCCGCCTGCCTTCTTGCGACCCTGGCAAAAAAAAGAATTAAGATTGGGGGTGAGCTTATATCTTTACTAATATTTGATACAGTAATAGTTACACTTGGATCAATACCCTTGGTGTTGGCTCATCTTCCTGCTCCTCCTCCTCTTCTTCATCTTCTTCCTCAGAGTCATCTTTTGCAGCAGTGGCCTTTGATCGGCCACCACGCCTGGAAAACAGATTCACACTAAATAAGAACAGCTCTAACAGTAAACGCAGGAACATGTTAAGAATATATAGCTACAAAGAAGCTTCAAATGTCTGAAAATGTTTCTGAGCAGGTGAAATATGAAGGCAAGAAGTATTTTTGAGAGTTGAACCATTAAGTCACCACACTGCCCCTTGACCATGAGTGATGCATGCAAAATACTGACTTCCAGCATGGACTCTGCTGCATGCCATAAATTCATGTTATCACAAAGCTTGTGTGTCTTACGTTGGTTTCTTGGCAGCTGGCTGAGCTGATTTGGGTGGACGTCCTCGTCTCTTCTGTGGGGTAGACTCTGCCGACTCAGAGCTGCTGAACAAAGACAAAATGGAAACATCCCAAAATTAAACTTGTGTGTGTTGTTAGTGAAAATTATCTTTGTATTTTGTGTTCATACCCTTGAGATCGCCGTGGCGCCCTGGCTTGTCTTCCTCCCTTAGTCTTCACCTCCATGTTTTCACTGCTCCTGTCATCCTCCTCATCTTCATCCTCAGCTTCTTCATCCCCCCTCTCCTCTTCTTCCTCCTCATCTTCATCTTCTTCTGGTGGAGGAGCTGCCTTCTTTCGTCCCCTTCTTCCCTTGACAGGTGTGTCCTGACTAGCCGTTGCGGACTTTGGGGGCCGGCCCCTTCGTCCTTTTTTTGGTGGGCTGTTCTGTTCGTCCTCCGGCCGAGTGTCCTCGTCCCACTGGTCCTCGGATTCAGCTGACAGGGCTGTGTTGGCGGCCGCCTTCTTGCGTCCACGCTTTGGCTTGCTCTCCTGGTCTTCACTGGAGGTCACCCCCCGCTTACGACCACGAGGCTTTTCCATCTCCTAAAAGAAAAACAATTTTTCTTGTTTACACCGGCTGCTTTAGTTTCAGAGTACCATTCAGTGTTATAACAGAGAAATGGTATTGGACATGAAACAGACGTTGTCCAAGCTTCAAACTAGGAACATTCTGCATTCGTGGAGCAATGGCTGAGTAACCACGCTATGAATTGTTAAATTTGTTAAATGATTTTGACAAATAAAGCTAAAATTCTTCTTAAATGATGCCGTTTTTTCCCACCTATTATAAGTTAACCGGACAATTTTTACCTCCTGTGACAATTAACTTCTGCTAAAAAACAGTGTATGTGTGCGCAGTGGGCTTTGAGGCCGTCATTGATGACAGTTTGCACATTTTTTTATTTGCTAGTACTATCTTAACTCCATCTGGTGTTAGCAAAGTAGTTTCAAACACTGGAGCAGGAGTTTATGGCTGCTTGCACTCAAACGGATCACAGCAACACACCCTTTTGTGAGCTACTGTGTAATTTCAGATAACATTTTTTGTCTGCTATAAACAAAACTAAGAAAATATGTTTTCTTTCTTAAACTTTATACTGACTCAAAATTTTCCATTAAGATCACACTGTATGTAAAATTTTTTTGTCTGCTTGTGTTGTTAATGTTGTGGATGCAAATATTAAATAAAAACAAAATAAAGGTCTGACTATTTGAACAAGGGAATTTTATTTTATAGTAAATTATATCAGAAAGATTAGGCCTGTCGCAATAAGCAATAATTCAATTAATTGCACGGAAAGAAAAAATGAGCGCGATAAGTTTGACAGCCGCGATAATTTTTATGTGTATAACAACAGGTTTCACTACGGAGTATTTCCACTGAACGCTCTGGTTTCTTGCGGAGTGATCTCTCTAGTGTTACACTCGACAGCAGCATGTTGCAACATGGGACTGTGGTGAAGCACCTGTGCGAGCCGGTATGCCGCATTTGTTTTGCAGGGCTGTTTTGAAGTAGCTTCTCACGCTCTCCCACTAAACCTCCAATTCTCATGCTGAAATATGTAAATAAGTCGAATGGAGAAATAATAGCTGCGAGCACTTTCTCATTTATTAATTCGCAGCTCCCCAATTGTAGGCAGAACACACACATGTAGCCTACGATGTCAGTTGTTTTTGTGTTATTTAAAATGTCTTCCAGTTCCAGTGTAAAATGTTCTATAGAAATGAAAGTTTATTGATCTTTGAAAGGGGGTACTTGCATTATTATGGCATTGTTATTATATCAGTTGAAAATGGTCTCAAAATGACAATATTATCATTTATTGCGATAATTTCTGTGAAAATTTATCTCACAGCAAGATTTGTTATTGTGACAGGCCTATGAAAGATTTCATTAAAAAAAAGTTAACTGCTGATTAATTTCAACAGTCAGAAGCTACATGATCCACCACTTTTAAAGATAAACCTCACTCTTTGATAGTTGGGTATATTTGATGATCAAGCCAAATTTATTTTAGTCAGATACGACCTCCAAATATAACTTCAACAGACAGCACGAGAGATCTGTTGCTATATAACAATCAGTCCCACATCACTGTTGTATATCAGCATTCACACACAGGTTTAAATACCTTTTCAACACTGTCTGCTCTCTTTAGGCTGAAGTCCTCATTTTCACTATGATCCATTTCTGTGCTGTCATGTCTGGAAAAAACAATTATTGTTTTTATTTTTAAAGCACCTTAAGTTACAACAAGTAAAGAGAAACACAAGCTGTATTTGTCTCGTAAGTGTAGATTTTCAGTCAGTGTGTTGTGAGGTTTGTTCTCATTGTGTGAATGAATAATTAAAGTGTAGAGTGTGAGTTCAGTGATTATAACATAAATATCTGGAGCTGGAGGAATTTAGTGATTAACAAGGCTGCTTCTGGCTAACCTGTGTTTGTTATACCTGCTCTTGCTGCGTTGTGGGGAGCTTGGGTTAGATGAGGAGTCGTTGTTACTGGTAGTCTCCATACGAGAGGCTTTACTCTGGAGCGGTTTACCCGCTGATGACAGGGGCTTGTTGACAGCACCCAAAACGTTAGCCGACTTGGGCTTAAGGAAGAAGGAGAAGGATGAAAACAGGTGGGCTGGATATAGGATGAGTCACACATCAGCATCTTAGAGGTTTTATTTAGCTTACCTTTCCTGGGGTGAAGAACGCCTTCATCTCTGGTGGGAGGTAATTTTTAGTGTTGCTGAAATTCTGAAACGAAAGGAAGGTTATCTGTCAGAGAGCTTGGTTGTTAAGAACAAACAATACCCCCCACCCATTTAGGCATGAAAATGCTTTGGGTGCAAACACTGACCTTGTCTGGTTTAGTGAAGAAGCGTGAGGGCAGCACAGGGTCTTTTGGGGACTCGAGGCTGTAGGTGGTACTCTTTGACATGATGATGTTCATGGCAACGTCACACACTGTGTAGAGCTTCTGTACAGTAAAGAGGAGATGCCTAGTCAGCAGGCTGGCAGTTCAAGCAATTAATGAATACATATTATTCTGTCACACACACACACACATATATATATATATATATATATATATATATATATATATATATATATTCAGTGCATTTACACAAATAATGTGTACCTCATTTGTTTTGGGGTCACTGGGGTTCTGGGCATCTTTTGTCTGCTTGATATTTTCCACCATTTTTCTTATGAAAGCATGGCTGTTATTCTCATTCTTGGCCATGATAATCTCAAGGACAAACCACAGAGCCCTAACAATGACAAAAAGCTTGACATCAACTTTAAATTGAAGACAGTTTTGGAGAACATTCTTCAACATATATCTGTGACTACTGGCAATAATAATATTGTCTAAGAGATTATATTAATATTATTCCGTTCTTTGAGTTTTCAACATAGTTTAATTTCACTAAAATGTGATTGTGTGATAAACAAAAATGGCTGAAATATTCCACACTGATCTACAAGATCCCCACCGGTTTTCATTTAAACTAAATAACAGTAGCTAGAGGCTTTCAACTACACAACTTACTCTTTGATTTCTTTCAGCTGTTCGATGTCTTGTACTTTCACATAATCTGGATCATGTGCCAGAAGGTGGATGGTGTAGGGCACCACATACTCCGGCAACAGAGAGAACAACTTGTCTGTTGGTATAGACAGTGTAAACATTACCAACGCCCAAATAACACAATTTGCTTTATGCTGCTGACTTTTTATGGAAAAGAAATAATTTAGTTTCCTCACCACTGATGGCTGCATGCTGTTTGAGATACTCTCTGCGTATGTTCACATTTTTCGCCAGGCACTGGCGAGCATGAGCCCTCCTCTCCTTAACGGGGTCCTTGGCACACAAAGCGAACACTGCCATGTATTCCAGCGGCAGACGGAGGCGGCACAGGCCGCGATGAAGCTTCTGGGCAAAACACTGTCGCACCTGGTAACACTCATCCTGGAGTGAATAAGGAAAGATGCAAAAAGAACAGGAACTGTAATGAGGAGGAGGAACTGGATGATGAAATAATACAACATTATGGGGGGAAGAAACATGCAGAGGAGAAAAGGAGCTGGATTTCTATGAGAAAAATAACCCTGACATGAGCTTAATTTTAAAACAATCTTAAATCCTCGTGATTAGGTAGAAAATAAAATCCAGACCTTAAAAAAGAAGCTTTGCATAACAATAAAGAGACATATGGAAGTCCTTACATTGATGACGAGAGCACAGAGCTGATATTGCTCCAATGTGATGATTTCGTGATAGCAGGGTTCTTGTGCCAGTTTCAGCAAGGCGCATGCTGCCGCCAGCCGCAGCCTTGACATGTCTGGTTTACTAGGATAACAAGGGAGAAGAACAGACAAAGGATCTTTATTTACTTTCATATGGTCTTTACAATTACATCATAACATTCCCCACAGGTCATCAACACAATTAAAATTCAGCATGATACTGAAATCTGTTATTAATCTTACTTTCTTGAAAAAACTGTTCACGGGAGCTGACTTGGCTTAAAAAAAGACAGAATTTTTTTCCATTTACCCCATCCTGCCCTGCTCAGTTAGGTCTCCATCACTGTGCAGAATAGCAGTCAGCATCCTCAAAGTTGAATTGCCTGATTTGCTCTGGTTGTTCTTCACTCCTAAGAGCCACCTCACCATCAGCTTTATACCCTGGATCTAAGTAGAGAAAAGCAGAAAAAGGAAAGCTCAACATTTTTTTCTGCATCCCTGATGTTTAAATATTTCAAATACGGTATTTTTTCATTGATGGGTGATGATACACAAATATAACTGTAACATGATAATTTGGACTGAAAGTATTTAACAGTATAGTTAACAGGGAGGTCTACAGCCTAGTACTGACCTTAGCTAGAGTCTCTGGAGATACTTCATCATCAGAAACCCAAAGTTTGGTTGTCTTCTTGCCTTGGATCTACAGAAAACAGAAAAAGTTATGAAAGTTGACTTCAGACGAAGAATGATAAAAAGTTTATATGACTTTGGGTCAGTACCAGTTACACCTAGCTATTTATTTTTCTATATACCTTTAAGTACTATGAAATTCTTGATATCTGCTGAATAACAACAAAAACAATGGCTCTCAATATGCAATATGCATATTTGTACCCTGTCATTCATGAGCAGATCCTTCACAATGAAGTTGGCGACAAGAGATTTCAGTGGTGCAGCAAACTGCTCTGGGGCCAGCTGGGCCAGGTGACCCAGTGTGGTCAAAGGAGTGATGAGCTGCTCCAGGTTAGCAGGGTCCAGGCTTTTGTGCAGGGGCTGGAGAAATACAAAACATCTTTATCACTGTTTTATCCAATCACAGACAGGAAGATCTAGAAAGACACAGTTAGGGTGTAATTCCTGTTTCAGGGTAATAGCTAACTTTACTTGATGCAGATGATCGTTTTACTTCTTTCATAGCATTGTCTAAACATTTTAAGCACATTTAACACACTAGTCTGATTATTTATCCAGTATGAAAAAAAGGCCAGCTTAACTAAAATAGTAGAACAAACTGCAAAGTGTGCTAAAAACATACAAAGAAGCAACCCCCCCAAAAAAAGACAGAAAAGACTGACTGACCTCAAAGATCTGGGCGAAGTGTGTGTCTCTGTTGCTGAACATTGCATTGATGCAATGGATGGCATACTTGGCCTGGCGAGGGGGTCCTCTCTTAGCTTTTGCTTGCAGTACTGGCAGTAAAACACTTGGGGGAGCAGGCAGAAGAACACCATTGAAAACCAGTAAAAAAAAAAAATAGAACAGGGAATTGCCCAAAATCAGAAAGACTGTAGCATGATTTGTGTTTCAGTTCAATGATGAAGCTGACATCTGCGTGTGAACAGTACTGCATATTTGCTGTAAGCTTGTAAAATTAAACCAACGTACGATTTGATGTGGGGAAAACTCTCTTCCATCTTGCTGCCTGTGTTCTTAAAGATCTGAAGCGCAGCTTCGGCCACCTTCTCATCATCCATTTTCAGACAGCCCAACAAAGACTCAAAGGTCTCTGCAGAGTGGAACGACACTGGGTGTGTGAAGGACAGGACCTGTGTGGGATGGAAAACAGGCCAGAAAGCTACATGAAGGATAAATATCATCATTCGCTGATCAAAAAAACATATTTCAAAAAATATTGGGGCATAACTTTAAGATGGACATTAAAAATCTTCCACTGCTAATCTTTTTCCTGTTTGTCACTACACTGTTTCACTCTACAAACCAAAGTAAATAATTAAATTCAGAGATTAGTAAAGCTGCAGGCACTATTCACACAATGAATCCAGAGCCTATAATTAACTTTTTTTCAACAGCTATTACAATTTTGTTTAATGGTGCATCAATGTAAGACAATAATATAACTAATAAGCTAAAAATTCAGCATCACAATTTGCAGAGAAATGCCGATCCTTGGAGTTTTTACCTTTAGTAGTTCTAGTCCTGCTCTGATGGCCTCTTCAGTGGGAACACCCTCCTCTTCATCATCAGCTGTCCCATCTATAGATTTGTTTACCTGTTTTATCAATGCACTGATGGATGACAGAGATAAAAACAGAAGTAAACATAAATAATTGCACACTGGAATCAAATACACCCCCCCCCCCCCCCCCCCCCCTTTTTTTCTTTTATCAGTTTTAACAGGCCGGCTTGAAGGTCTGTTTTCTGATACCAACACAGTACCTGATGGACTCCGTGTCGATGTGAACTGGAGCAATCCTCTCCAGTAGAAATTTGACCATTTCCAAGAATGGATTGCTGGGTTGTTTGGGGCTGCCAAGTTTTTTAGTGATATCCCGCTGGAAAGATGACAAATAATTAATATATAGATAAATAAAAACAATTAGAATAACATGGTAAAGCAGACACGTTAACTCTGTACTATTCAGAGCAAACTGGTTTAATACTGTAGAGCAATGAGAGCTGAATTGATTCTTTACCTGGCATGTGTAACGGTACGAATGCCAGGTAAACAAAAACCAAGCTGATTAAATATTTCAATTTGAATACTTCACAGTAATCGACTGGTCAATACTCACCACACAGACTTCAGCCTGCTTGCAAGAGCAGGCGGGGCTGACCAAGGTTTCTAACTGATCTCTAATCCGCTCATCATCATCCAGGACTTGAGCCAGTTTCTTGACAAAGTCCTGAGCTTTTCCTGGGTCTGGCAGGTTTCCTACACACACACAGAAACCTTTTGTTAATATGGAATATATTTTATAAAAAAGAAAAAGAAAAAAAAAAGGTGTTTTAAGTAGAGATAAATGTAATAATAGAAATTAGTAGCTCCAGAGAGATCTCTTACTTGTGATCACCATGATTTTGGCATATACGGCCTTGCTGGAAGCTTCAGACTACATATAATTAAAAAGAAGAAAAAAAGTTTAGAAAAACTGAAGAAAATTAAGTTCCATATACTGGCCTGCTGACAACCTTGTGTGTGTGTGTGTGTGTCACTCAAGGGGGTACCTTCGGTTTTTTGATCAGGTCTAGCAGGTCTTTGACATGGTGTCTTAGCATGTTCTGGCACTTCCACATCTCATTCAAAGCTCTACAAGGGGCACAAATAAGGAAAGACAAAGCTTTAAACCTAATAATAAGACATATTCTTGTATTAAAATAAGCTGAATATCTTAAGACTGAACAACAATAATGTTTTCATATTTTTTCTAATTATGCAAACCTTCTTAGAAAAGACTTACTTGACAGCATTTGTGTCGAGGGTAGCATACAAGTAGTAAAGACACTTCATTCTTTCTGTGGTTTCCAGGTTATGAGGAACCATGTATTGGGCAAAGACTCGCTCCACCAGCAACCTGTGCATCCAGGAGGAAAAATAAAAAAAAAACTAAGGTCATTGAGCTGCTTCAAATGTTTAAAATAACACACATTCACAAAGAGGAAACCAGGAAAAGTAGACTGCTCCTGTTGGCAACTTAGCAACTCCTCTGCAGTAAAAAGAATTAAAAAATAACATCCTTCTGTTGTTGATCAGAGAGCAATAGTTCATGGAGGCACGTCATCTATCCTGGTCTTTTTTTTTTTTTTTTTTACAATCAAATGTGTCTCAAAATATATAATTCTACTCCAGGTTAGATTTTGACAAATGAGCCTCAACAACCCACAGAGAGGTACACTCTGCTTGTGAAGCATGTGTAGGTGGAGAAACAACCACACACCAAATTTTCTGGCTAAAAGTAAATGACAATTGTAGCTGCTGTAAAGTTTAGACATGGTGACTACTGTATGCTAAAAAGATGCCTACTCAGGATATTTTCCTTTCTTTTCTGATTTACATGCACTGTACAGTTTAATGAAAGTTTAAAAAAAATACTTTGTGGATTGCGTGGAGCTGACTTAATGAATAAATAAAGTGCTAATGTTCCAACAACAGCATTATGCTCTCAATCACACAAAATTCCCCACAAATCAAGAGAAATCAGTTAAACCTAAAGAGTTTAATCAGCACTTATAAAGAAATAGGTTTAACTGCACCAGCCTTTAAACACTTAAGTCCATGTATATAATGATTTATTAAAATTCATACAAGCCTTGTTAATTATTTTCTTCTCTAATATAAACACAGAGGATGTCATGTACACAAACCTGTCATCAATGCTGTTCTGGTAGTAGATATGAAGCAGTTTGTCCTTAATCCAGGAAATCTGTTTAGAGGCCTCCCTGCCTCCCTCTCCTTGCAGTGCATACTTTCTGTAGATTGATGCCAGACCCATCATAGCCTCCTTACGTACACGCCACTAATGAAAGATAAGGAAACCCAAACCCCAAAAAAGAAAAAAAGTTAGAAAAAGTTACCCACAAATTTCAGCAGAGCTACAGTTGCTGCCATCCCTGCAGTGACATGTATTGCATGACAAAGTCTAACCAACAGAACCATTATAAACATACTTGTTACTAATAATAAACATATATGGCAAAAATGTATCATTCAGGCCTGAAAAACTGCAGGGACAAACAAACATTTATTATAATATTTGCCAACTTACTCTCTTGTCCAAGGTCCTCTCCTTTACAAAATTAAGCAAAGCATCATTGACAAGGGACAGGTCTTTCTTAGCAGCAGTTACTATAGAGACGATGACATCATGGCGGATGGCCTCTTCTGGGTCATGCGATCTGACCCTCAAGTATTCTGGAAAAAACAGAAACAAACGAGTGTGGGTCTGGGAGGACCTGCCAACTAACAAAAAATATCAGGCA
The DNA here is from genome assembly GCF_017639745.1 of Melanotaenia boesemani. Taxonomy (NCBI): domain Eukaryota; kingdom Metazoa; phylum Chordata; class Actinopteri; order Atheriniformes; family Melanotaeniidae; genus Melanotaenia; species Melanotaenia boesemani. The sequence goes on from NC_055696.1 coordinate 12,282,293, forward strand.
GCTCTTTTTGCTTAATCTGAAGTACACCTTTAAAAAGATCAATAGTATTCAGAGCTTGTAAGCTGAATAAATGGTGTGGCATAACCTCCATATGCAGGTAAAATAACTTAGACTGATTTTTGGCCCATGAAAGCATGCTTTCTGACATTAAGTGAATTTTAGCTGATTTACCTGTGAGGTCTTTAGCCAGGTCTGGGTGGTTCATGAGACAATGACTTGCAAACTTAACACACTCCAGTCTGATAGGCACATGGATGTCATTAAACCTTAAGGGGAAAAAATATACACCAACATCAACTCTAAAAACATCAGATGTATTTTCATTTGTTTTAGTCCACAACTGAACCAATAGCAATGAAAAATTAAAACATTGTTAAAAAATCCAAGCAACTGTGGTATCTTTAATTTTTCTCCCTCAGGCTCTGAAAATCTGTAAATGCCAAAGCCACAACAATGAAACTCACCTGCCCAGGTAACATTGCCAGAGTGGTTTGTTCTGTGCAGCCAACTCAGAATCCTTGGCTCCAAACATCTTCGCTAGCAGCTTCACCACCTGCAGCCTCTCATCATTATCATTACTCTGCACAGATAGAGAGGCAGAGGGAGAAATGACGCATTGAATGTGACAGTGTTTATTGGATAGATGTGCCAAGTCATTTACAATAACTACATTAGAAACTGTACCATTTTCATGACACATTTACTGCAGCTTTATTGGTATCAATATTGATTTGGAATAAGACATGGAAAAGAAAAAACAGGACAAACAAAGGAAAGCAGGACAGGAAGCAGAAAGGAGTGAAGATAGAAGAAGAAATGCAGCAAGGAGAGAAAGAACTGAAATGATACAAGAGAATAAAGAAAATCAAATGAGCAAGCATGAGAGAGTGTGTATGTATGGAGTCTGTGGTGGAGAGATTTTATCTCGGCTATTATTTTTGAGGAGACAGCAGTGATCTATACTCCCTCTGAACAGTTAATGAGCATTATCCATCAGCAGGACGCCTTTATGAGACACTGCAGAGGCAACATTATGCTGACTGGCTGACTGCTTTATCTTTTTTAATATGAATCAACAAACCTACAGAGAAAGTGAAAATGTGCCCTTTTGTGGATGGTAAGTCAGATAATTAAGGTTTCTATTTCCCAGTGTGGATAAATGTTAAAAGCCATTTTAAAAAATTGGGAGGATGAGAAAAACCTGAACAGGATGCAAAGACTTGCAAGTCATTTAAATGCTTACATTTATTTCCAAAACAGCCTGAAGACAACTTGGCAAAAAAAAAAAAGATCTATTAAGAATAGCTGTCATTCTGGTAAATATACTAATAAAGTACAGAGGGGTGTAAAAGTGAGAGTTTTTGTGTACCTTGAGCTTAAACTCCAACTGCGGCAACACTGACAGAAGCAGGTGGCTGTCTATGTTGTAAAGCTCCAAGATGAGGTCAAAAACATGCTCAGAGAGATCGCTGACAGAAGTCTTTCCCAGCATCAGCACCTGGTTAAAAAACTGTGGAGGATGATAGAAAAATTAAGATTACATTTAAAAATCATCTCTAGAGCTAATTTTCTGGAGCTTACAGGATTTACGACAACTAACTTGTAAGTATTAAGCTGGATCCTCAAGTTATGGTACATTGTAAAAACCCACTACTCCCATCTTAATCAAATTTGAATTTCACAGCTCCAAATGCCATGTATAGCATGCAATATGCATCATAAATATGGATCCATCAAATGATTCGTGTTCAGAAGCTGGGATTTATATGCACATAGAGAATAGGCTACGATTACTATTTACTCAAACATGAACTTCTAGCAGTGTCTAGGTAATAATAGATTTCTAGCATGACTGGTCACACATTACTTTTTCCCTCACTCAAAATAGGTCAGAGTTAATATCCTGCTCCTCCTATTACGCTAGATGACAAACTTTGGTGAATATGGATAAAATTATATGATACAGAGCAGAAAACTGCAATTTCATGATTTTGTGGATTGCACACCATCTAAATGACTGGTGGCCAGCGTTGAACACAAAACAAAAAACCCTTTTAATTAAGTAGGAAAAAAATGTGAAATGTGTAAAAAGATACACAATAAAATAAAATGAATGAATAAATAAAACAGAAATGATCACATCTTACATTGGTGATGTAAGGCTCAATGGCCTGAGCAGTCCTCTTCAGCAGAGCTTTGGCCAGGTCGTATGCTTGTTTATTCAAATTCTAAAACAGACCAAAATAAATAGATAAATAAAACAGATCAGAGATGTTTCCAGACAGATTTTTTTTACTGTGAAGAACTTCATTAATATACTTTCAACAGACAAACGTCTGTAAGCTTTTTTAAGCTGCTTTACTTCTTCTCGCCTGCAGGGGTCTCACTGAATTACAGAGTATGAAAATTGTGCTGGCCTCAAGTCTACTAACAATATCAACTGACTTTAGGTTGTCACTTAGTGAGCACTTTCTACTCCTATCACCTTTCTTTGTGGTACTATGTTTGCACATCTGAATGTAATTAGCTTCTGCTCCCCGTGTGCATACCTTGTGTGCAGGCACCAGATTGACCAAGACAGTGTCCAACAGCTCCTGAGACACAGTGTCTCCCTCACAGATGATGGAGCTCATCAGGTCCACCATATGCATGTGTACTTTCTGATTGTGACCGTTACTATAAAAATAAGGCACAAAAGGTCAAAGATTAAGAAGCTTTGCATAAGTTTCGACATTAATTTAATACTGGTTCTCATTAAGGCAATTTAAAGTAATGACAGTTATATTTACACCCATCTGTCCATGAAATTGTAACAGTTTTATTGCATCCTGAGTAAGATTTACTTAATGTCAGCAGGCATTTTGTTGGCATTTGTGGTTTTTGTTAGCTGTATTTCTCACTTTGAAAACAAACTAGCATCTCATTAACAGCCCATATGATTGAAGGCAGAGTGATAACACAGAGGGTGGGTGTACGTACCAGCTAATAATTCTGCTTTCCAGCAGGAGGTAAAGCTTGTTACCGTGATGCCTGTCAGCAAGGACATTTCTACTCCCATACTGATAACATTTTAAATGTAAGGCAGATTTTATTTTTTTTTTTTTTTAGATTTTTACTGTGCTGTCTAAAAAAAAAAAAAAAAAAAAAAAAAAATCTTGTATTTGCACACCCTTGACACGCACAACCACAATTTTCCTGCAATGGCAAAGAGCCAAATTCTGTGCTGCAGAATTCAGCCCTCAAGGTTGTGTTCAGCAGAGGGAGATTAGGTGGGGGGAGGCAATCACAGAGGAACAGCCCGACTGCTACTTTGCTGTTTTACAGTATAGCAGCTACAGCATGCTGGGATATTATTATGCCAACTAAAACATATAATTATATAATATAATATTTGCTTTTAATAAAGGACTTACTTGATGACTTGGAAGAGTGTTCTGTAAAGCTGGGTGAATATCTCATTGCTGTCTTCAAGCTCAAAGCAAATATTGTAGGACTTCACCCAAGCTATGTTCTGGACAAAGAGCGAGGGGGCAAATGTTAGAGATAACACACACACACACACACAAATTCCATGGGTGCAAGATGAATGTTGTAAGGCTTCATTTCTTAGCTGACTGACAATGGGAATATCAATGCATCATAAACTTAAAGACTAATATGGTAAAAATGTTGGCTATTGCTGCTCTTTATTTTGTCTCCTTTCAGCACTGATTTGCAAACACTGAGAAATATCTGGCTCTTTAAGCTGTTAAACGATCCAATATGTTGACCCACTGGTGGCAGCTGCTTGCTGCAAACAAAAACAATGCTATGAGAAGAGTAAAAATGAATCAAAGCAGAGAAGCTGTGGACCGAATAGCTAAAGCTTTGTGTTGCTAAAGGCAGCTGTAGAATTAGATTATTGCTCTTTACAGTTTCATCACTATGCATGTCGCCTCTTCCATTACACACAGTCATTTGAGAAACTTTCATTTAAAAAATAAATAAAAATGACTCAACCATTTCAAATATACTAGAAAAATGAACTGTTTTGAAACTATATCTGTTTCAAAACACATTGCTTAATCTGTTGTGCAGATATTATGTGTCCGCTTTCGTTTTCATTCCTCACCGATCTAATGAAAGAAAGCTCAACATTCAAACCACCTCTATGGCTACAACAGTTGATTATTTGAATTTCTCTGTTACTGTGTTGGATGAAAAGCAGTAAATCTTTTTAAACTGCTCCATTTACACCATCTAAGAAGCTTCAAACTGTCCACCTACACCCCATGTAGTTCATAAGCTTTTTAATAGCAAATTTAATGAACATGAACTTGCAAACAAAAGAAAATAACTTTCAATCCAAGTCAATGTGTACTTTGACTTTATCAGGAAATAGCTTTTTGGTGCAACCTCATAAATTAATCTTTTAATTTAATAACAGGAAACTAGAAGATCCAAACAAAATGATTAAGAAGCAAACTAAACTTCTGATAAAGAATATCAGTGACATTGTTTAAAAAGGACTTGATTAAAATACAAAGGAGTTTAATGTTATACTGTTTTAAATACAGAACATTTTATCCCCCATTTTTCTTTGTGTGCAGCCTGAAAAAGAAGAAAAAAAAAACAAAAAAAACTACATTTTTTTTTAGTAATATACATGTTTCCTATGTGTGTAGCTGCATAGTAACCAAAAAAAAAAAAAAAAAAACTTATTTTAAAACTGCTTCCTTCTCTTTCTACACTAATCTGCCATATAAGATATTTGAACACAGTTACGCAAGATCTTGAACACACATGCATAACTAAATGTGTTTAGAGACCAGAGGTCAAGTACTATGTAAATGGAAAATCAAGTAACAAGAAGCTCATTTCAATGATGAAGTACTTCATCATTGGAACATACAGAAGTGTAAATCCTGCATAGGTTAAGGAGTTGAGATTAACCTTCAAGTATCCTTGATACCATTTATATACAGTAAAATAAAACCAAATTCCACCAGCAAAAACAAAAAGGCTTACTTAAAACAGGAGTAAAGCTTTGTATGCCAAAATAACCTAGAAACTGCAGCTACAATAAAACCAAGTAGGATCACCCAGTGAAGTATTCTGTCCAAATTCACCACTTACATAAAAACTTTTAGGAAACAGTTTTATAGAGGTGGTTTAAAATAAATCTGGATTTCCAGTTACTCAACAGCATGCTTATCCAAAACATTTTAGGCTAAACCCTACCACATGCTTAAAGTTCCCCTAGGAATTATGTGTAAAATATTATTTGATATATTCTGAAACAATAAAATAAATAAAATCTAAAAATACAAATCTTTTAAAATTTTCATTAACTTTACTCTTTTTCCCTCCCTAATGAAACTATAAAACAATCTTTTAAAAACAAATGCAACTACTGCATGCAAGATGTCCTCTTCAGTCTTAGTCCCAAAGTCAATTAGATAAACTGGAAAAATTAAGGATTCAGACTCAGGAAGCAAATTTAGAGATTTGTCAATATTTAATAAATGTTGGCAAATTTCAACAACTGTTGAAATGTTGAATGGGGGCTCATGCCCCCAACCCCACCACTGCTTTATGCAAACACAGCTACATACCTCCAGCAGGTAAAAGTATCTGTTAAACTGCGCACTTTTAGTGTCCTCCAGTCCTTTCAGTTGTCTTGTTATGAACATGAAAATATCCTACAAAAAAGAAAAACAAATCACATAACGCATCACATAAGCTGCAGAAATCATAAGAAAGGCTCAGGTTCAATTTGAAAATTAGACATTAACACAAAAAATGCTTTAAAAAAAACAATAATAAAAGAGATATCATCCTTATAAAACAAACTCTCAGTCAAATATAAATGTAATTACTGAATGTAGTTAAAACTATACTACAGATGGAGCAGACTTGTGTAATTTCACAGCATTCGTTTCATATGATTGGTTAAAAGAAAACAAAAATAATCCATCAATGCACCTTCAATTTGTCTGGGGAGGTGTAGGGCGCCTCCGGGGCGTAAATCCTGAATATGTCTGCCAAACAGCAGGCCACTAGCAAGCGCACATCTTTGTCTGGGTGTTTGAGGAAGAAATCTGAGGCCAGGTGAAGGGCCAGGTTCAGGTAGAGTTCCTTTTCTTCCTCAGAGTCCTGGTCCATGTCCATGAAGGTCTTCACAACCATCTAAGAAAGAAGTGTGGTAATACTGAATGAGGATAACAGGCATCAGTGATCAGTATTTGAGTTAAATGGACAAAACCGAACAACCGTCCAAATGCATCCATTACTATTTAATAAGGTTAAAGCAATGCAAATTTAAATATTCATTCCAAGTACTAATATTAGGGCCCCGTGATTTCCATGATGCGGAAAACACAAATGGAATCACAAAATTTAAGAACAAAAATGGAATCAGTTGTAAAATGTGTAATATTATGGAATTTACTGATATGAGGCTGGACTTTCTGCTTTCCCTACTAATCTAAGAGTCACTAAATCTACAGATATTATCGGGCCCTACTATATCAATACTTAAGAACATACCTTTTTAAATAGCACATCCAGCTATGTCACACTCATCTGTAACCAATGTAAAGAACAAAGACTGTCTGTGGCATAGTAGTAAGACACTGACCTTGAGCCTGCGGACCATTTCCTCCTTGGAGATTTTGTCAGAGATCTCCTTGACCCCCGGAGGGTAGGTCACCTTCCCGTCTGTGGCTCGAGCTTTAGAGTGAGCCATCCTCTTTAGCTCTTTACTGCCTGTAGAGAGAGAACAGTGTAATAAACCAGAAGAGAGCAACAAAGTAGATATGACAGAGACCATCGAATGAGGGACAAAAAGCCTTGTTTCTCAAAAGTGTGCTAAAGCTCAACCAAAAATCGACACAATGAAAACTGAGGAAAATCTTTTTACTTGTTCAAAGATTTTAAACAAGTCTGCAAAAGAAGGACCTGAAATATTCAGTTATTCACAACACTAATGGCTTTTTATAGGCAGAGTCCAGGAAGAAACTGCTGCATTCAGGCACAGCTGACTTAACTTTTAGCTTCTGCTATCATTGTGCTTCACATTTCATTACCTCGGCCACTAGCATTTCAAAGATTACATCCAACTCACGTTTAGAGTATTCGCATTATGCAAAATGTGCATCAACTTTTAATTGAGTTCCCATCTCATATCCAGTTCAGTACCATCACATCAAGGGTGCTTTCTTCAATCTGTCAGTGATCATTGTCAGCTTCTCTCTTTACTGTTATTAGTAGTAGCTCTGCCAAGGCGGAGGTCGTGTATTCGGTGGCGTTGGTTTGTCTGTCTGTCTGTTAGCAACATAGCAACATAACAGAAAAAATTCTGTAGGAATTTTGATGAAATTTTTTAGGAAATCTCTCGATTGGAATCAGGAACAAGTGATAAGATTATGTGGGTGATCTGGATCACTGCTTGGATTCATATATTTTTAAGGAATTATTTACTATGGGGAGATAGAAGCTCTAACAGCAAAATTATCCCTAACTCAAAAATAATGCCCACAACCATTGGCAAAAAAACAATACAATGGCTTAGCAGGGGGTCTTGCGCGCTGAGTGCTTCTAGTTCTCCATGATTTGAATAATTACTAGAAAATAGATAAAAAGACAGTGCAGTTCTTATCGTGTTGTTTTGAATTCTGGGTCCTTAATACCCAAGTCAGAGCATGTGAATAAACAAACAAGAAATCTTGTGCCCACCTCATAAAACAAGGAACACTAACTAGAGAATAATTATTATTATTATTAGCTGAAGGGATAACAATCAACTTCACAATGTGTGTTCTCAACGAAACTCATGTTTCTGAAACATCCTCTGCAACTCATCTATAGCAAGCTATAGACAGGAGTGAACCATGAGAAGATCAGGACTAACTAACTGTGTTGAAGACTGAACCACAGAAAGTGCAGCGGATGCAAGCTCTGCTGAGCACAGCAGGTAAGGTAGTCCTTAAAACACTTTCATTTTTAAGAAAGAAGACTCATAAAATAAAAAGGACAGAAAAAATAGTCCACTTTTCCTTTACAGAAGAATACAAAAATGAAAAATAAGAAGACTAGCTCTGACTAGGGCTGCTCGATTATGGGAAAAATGATAATCACGATTATTTTGATTGAAAATGAGATCTCGATTATTTAACACAATTATAGATAAGAGGTTGGGGGGGGGGGGGGACATTTGAAGTGTTTACTGTGGTAATGCCGACTACTTTCTTTCCACTAGGTCCCCATAGCTATTGTTTGTCTCAGACCAGCAGCTATGTTCCGCCTGGTGTGATCTGGAAAAAAAATAGTCTGGAGACATTTCGTTTTCACGTTAAAATCCACGTCAATAAAATGTAGCGCGACATTTCTATACGGCTCTGGTGCGGCTTTACCACAGGCCCGTAGCGGTGGCGAAACATCGGACTGTCACCACGTCTTTCACACACCCTCACTACACTCGTCGTACAGGGAAGAAAGAGACAGTCCACTAAAATGGTGGTGAGATGGCAGTGATGCCGTTTGTCCAAAGTGGTGATGAGTTTCTTAAATCCCGGATTGTTTGCTGTGTTAATTGAGAAAAAAGTTCTGTTTGTTTATAACGTTTGTCTCTCTGTGACTCTGGGAGCTGGTGGATTATTTAGTTGCGACTCACAAAAATTTAACATTTTTCTATTTTTTTGTGTTGTGTCGCAAGCCCCCGTGTGCACGTCTGCGTGCACGAACGCAACATTTTACATGCACAACTGTCGCCTGTCGCTTGGCTGGAGGAGGGCAGCGATTTTCGCTTCCTCGTGCAAGTTTACATAGAAAATGATGGAGAAGAAGCGACGCCACCTCTCGTGTGTCCAGGTGTCTGCAACTCGTTCTGAATAAAACTAAAGCGGTCAGGCTGTGGGAGGAGTCTGCAGCAGTGGGAGGAGTCTGCAGCAAAGCGCTGCAATGACAGCTGCGCTCGATTTGAAAACAGCACAAATCGAAGGACAAAAAATAATCGGACCATTTCATTTTTATGATCGTTGAAAACCCAGATCGTAATTGCGATTAAAATTCGATTAATTGCCCAGCCCTACTCTACGCACATGCTATTTTCTATAATACTATGTTGTGTTGTATCCAAACTGAAAGTGGAAGTCACAGCGACATTAAACAAAGGCAACAAGAAAAATGTTTTTATTTGATAAAGTGTTAATGTCTGAATTCATTAACTAAAACCTAATCAGACTCGTCCCTCTCTACTCTTCGTGCTTTCACACTGTCCGTGAAGTCTGGCCTCCTGCTCCTAACAGTCCTTGTGCCACAGCATTACAGCCTTGGTGGGATCTTACTCCCTGATTTTTTTATTTTTATTTTATTGTTAAAAAAAAATAAACTTTACAAAAATTGATAATAAATATGTTTAAAGCTTATTGATCTGATTAATGACAAATCAGCTTTTATGGTTATTGATAAGCTATTACCTTATCAATAATCATAAAAGCTGATTTATATTAATGATGAACTTAATAACTGATCAATACAATAATAAGTGTCATTATTATTATATTGATAAAGTAATCGGTTGACAGCTGTTCGTGGTCTCGCGGAGTCACGTCATGCCCGTTATGCAGCTGTCGTCACCCTTCAGGTTGAAAACAGCTAAGCTAACAGGCTAACATCACATCTAACAAAGTGCTGCTGTGCTGACAGCGCGGCACTCTCAGGTGTGTTACCGCCTACAATCTGCGCGTGAGAAGCAAGCGGAACCGGGCCATGAAGCAAACAGAAGGCGCCGCTGTATCCAATCCATCACTTTTCACTGATCTTTCTGGTTGGGGCTGTAAGCCGTCCTGATTTATCCTCCAGTTCACCGTGCTTTCTTTTGGAAAGTTGGCCGGCTCCTGCTAAAAATCTCCACATATTTACCCTACTTAATTAGCCTGAGCTAAACGGTAAACAGAACTGAAACAGTGCAGCGCATTCTCGTGTCACGTGCGAGTGTTTGCGTCAGTGCATGTTTGCGTCAGTGCGCGTTGTTCATACATGCAGACACCAGAGGAACATAAAAAAGAAATCCACCAAAAGGAAGACTGAAAAACATTTAATCGCCATTTGGCGGATAGCCCTCTGAAATTTACTCGCCAAATGAAAAATTTACTCGCATTTGGCGCCTGGCGAGTGTTAATTTCGGACCCTGGTTATGGGTATGGTTAGCTGTGGAAACGCAGTGGAGATCAGGGTTTACCACACCAGCCCTGTAGGAACCTGGACTTGTTGGTGGCTTTGTGGTGGCTCCACAGCTGGTGAGTATACAGCGGAGTGGCCCCATGTAGCTTAACTGCTTGTACCAGGCCAGCTCCAGCGTCACCCAGGTTTCTCTAATCTATCTATATAATCGAATTGTCTTGGTACCTTGTTGAATTCATTGGAAGGATGTTTTTTAAACACATTTTTCTGGTTCTCACAGCTTCTGCAAAAGAATTTATGAAATTTGCAAATAAATAGATCATTAAAGCTGGAGCTGAGACTAGGTCATATCAGTGTCTCTCAAGCTATGTCCACACAGCGCCAAAGCTGGTTTAAGTGTCAGAATGGTGGCAAAAACTAAGAGAAAGGCTTCACTATCCCCACGAAACCACTGTAGTACATACTACAAGGCTGTGGGGGTGAAACAAAGCTAGAACAAGACATAGAGCGTGTGCAGATAAAGGCTCATTGCGTGTTGCAGGAAGTTCACATTGGAACAAGAGAAGATAGCTAAGGATTTAGTGCGAGGCAAAAGAGAAACATTTGTTTGGATTGATGAAGAAGTCAAGCATCTTTAAAAGCTATACACAAGCCAGGACTGTCTGGAGCAGCACCACAACACAGTTGTTGTTGTTGTGTTTGGCGCGTGTTCGTAGCATTGACGTCATATCCTCCAGTTGTGCGGTTACGCTGTCCTGACCAAACACAGATGATAGAGGTTTCAAACCTATCCACCTTGCTACCTGGTTTCAGACATGATTGCTTTCATGGAGGCTAATCCCTGGTTTCATAAAGATGACTGAATTGCTTCAGTGGTTTTACTGCAATTTGGCACCCTTGCCCCTCAGACTATAGTCTTAATAGGAGTTGCAAAACACCAGACTAATAATCAACCTTACCTCCCACTAGGGCTGGGCAATATATCGAGATTTTCAAATATATCGAGACTTTATCAGACGCGATATACAATGAGGGAATATCGTTTATATCGAGATAGCTTGTTTAGAGTTAAAAACATTTTTTCTTTAACATTTTCCACAGCTGTATTTTTGTTATGGCCATTGAAAAGTGTTTTTCATTAATTTTGTTTTAGGAATTTAATATAAAGCTACTTTAAATTCAGTCAACTGTTTTAATGCACATGCTGATCCTTAATAAAAGTATATTTAGCACTGAAGGCTGTAAATTAGAGCTGTCTCTTTGGTTACTTGACAAATATATATATATATATATATATATATATATATATATATATATATATATATATATATATATATATATATATATATATAGAGAGAGAGAGAGAGAGAGAGAGAGAGAGAGAGAGAGAGAGAGAGAGAGAGAGAGATCGTATATTGTGATAAAAAAATTTGGTTCATATCGCCCAGCCCTTCCTCTCACTATAATTAATATCTTATGTTTACGTACTGCTCTTATGAAGGATAAGTCAAATCTTTACTTATTTGACAGTGAACACATTTTTTTCTTTTTTTTTATTAGAAAAGAGAAGAAAAAAGATTAGTTGAAAGCAGCTGTTGCTAGAGAGCAGTTGACAATGAGGCAGCTTTGTAGAAGATTTTTTGGACCACACAACTGATCCCACTACTAATTTTCTAAAATGTTTCATTTACAATTTAACTATACTTCACAATACTGTATGCCAAGTATTAAGATTTCAGATTTCAGGGGTGGCCCATGCCCCCCCACAGACCACCCTTCTGGCCCAACACTTGGTAAAAATAAAGAATGTTCTTTAGAAATACCACGTAACTAATAAATAATACTGAGGGGGAAAGTAATTTAAGTAAAAAATATGTCAGAGATAGGGCTGGGCAATTAATCGAATTTTAATCGCAATTACGATCTGGGTTTTCAACGATCATAAAAATGAAATGGTCCGATTATTTTTTGTCCTTCGATTTGTGCTGTTTTCAAATCGAGCGCAGCTGTCATTGCAGCGCTTTGCTGCAGACTCCTCCCACAGCCACGACCGCTTTAGTTTTATTCAGAACGAGTTGCAGACACCTGGACACACGGGAGGCGGCGTCGCTTCTTCTCCATCATTTTCTATGTAAACTTGCGCGAGGAAGTGAAAATCGCTGCCCTCCTCCAGCCAAGCGACAGGCGACAGTCGTGCATGTAAAATGTTGCGTTTGTGCACGCAGACGTGCACACGGGGGCCTGCGACGCAACACAAAAAAAATAGAAAAATGTTCAATTTTTGTAAGTCGCAACTAAATAATCCACCAGCTCCCAAAGTCACAGAGAGACAAACGTTATAAACAAACAGAACTTTTTTCTCAATTAACACAGCAAACAATCCGGGATTTAAGAAACTCATCAACACTTTGGACAAACGGCATCACTGCCATCTCAACACCATTTTAGTGGACTGTCGCTCTCTTCCCTGTATGATGAGTGTAGTGAGGGTGTTGTGAAAGACGTGGTGACAGTCCGATGTTTCGCCACCGCTACGGGCCTGTGGTAAAGCCGCACCAGAGCCATATAGAAATGTCGCGCTACATTTTGTTGACGCGGATTTCAACGTAAAAAAGAAATGTCTCCAGACTATTTTTTCCAGATCACACTAGGCGGAACATAGCTGCTGGTCTGAGACAAACAATAGCTATGGGGACCTGGTGGAAAGAAACTAGTCGGCATTACCACAGTAAACACTTCAAATGCCCCCCCCCCCCCCCCCCCCCAACCTCTTATCTATAATTGTGTTAAATAATCGAGATCTCAATTTCAATCAAAATAATCGTGTTTATCATTTTTCCCATAATCGAGCAGCCCTAGCATAGAGGTATGTGTGTGTAAAATAATTTAATAATTTGGCCAGTAAAATATATGTTTGGCCGGTGGGTTTTTCATCTGCCGGCCAACTTGGCCGGTGAGTCAAAGCGTTAATTTCGGACACTGCCTGTAACTGGAAGGCATTAGCTAGACCCAGACCCACAGATTATTTCAAGGCAACCCACCTGGATTAGACCAACCACATAAGCACATATTATCATTAAGGTTCTGGACATAATTTCAAAGCTAAAGACCACAGCGTTGGTGTGTGAACATTTTGCTTCCAAGCTTAATGAAAATGCAGTGGCTGTGGCCATCAGCACAAATACCATTGGCATTTACAAAAAAAAAAAAAAAAAAAAAAAATTCTGTCCACCACCTTACCTATACCATCAACTTGGAATAAAAGTTTTCAAACAAGTGACTCAGTAAAAACATGACAGCATCTGAGGGTGCACTTTGTCTGACAGTGTCAAACAGTAGATTGGCCAAGAAATATGGGCCCAATATAAAGCCATAAAGATTTAGCAGGTGTAATTGAGTGTTTGAGTGCTTTGTTCTCCTGCAAAAAAAATAAAAATAAAAAATCTGCTGGAGAAATTCTAGTTTGTGAATGCGCAGAACAGGATTTGCATAGCTGTGAAAAAGATCTTTATTTGAAAATAAAAATTGTGCAGCTTTCGCAAACATCTTTCCACAGATGCAAAGTGAGAAACTACAAGAAAGACTGAAGTTGCAGGTGTTGATTTTTGGCCCCGTCTTTTACACTTCTATCAGACTGGACGATGACAAATCAAACTGTCCAATCACAGAGCAGATAGGTTCCACACCACTGAAAGGGACTAGATGCATTTTAAAGACATTGGCCTTAAGAACAACAAAAAAGTTGTTGCTTCCAAAACAAAAATTGCCATTATTACTCTGCTAAAGTGTGCTTCCACTTAGACATTGGCAGCAAAACACAGCAGCACATGCAGCGTTTTACTTATCAAAACATTATTGTCCACATATCATTTTTAACTTACATGGATGGCCATTTGCCAAATGATGGTGTAATAAAATTATACTTTTATCAGAACACACCAAAAGCCTTATAATGCTTTGTTAGGAACTGTAGGTTTACACTCAGTCTTGATGGGCAACATTTAATGAGAATTTCAGATTTGTTTTGCTGTTTGACAACAGCAACAGAAAAAAAAATATGAGACTGAGATCAACTAGTTAATGAGGTCAGTGAGGCCTTTCTCAATATGAGTAATGGGCTACAAGAGGAAACTGATTTTGCACAGTTTAGTTTTTCACTGCAAAGTTGATGAAGGTATATCGCAGTAATTGTTGAAATGTGTTGGAATACTGAAACAAAACCTATGATACAAACATCCAAGTTAACAGCAATAACTCAGACAAAGGAAGAGTAATGCGAGAGAGACAAGGTTGAGAAAACTAATCTGTTTTACAGAGAAGATTTTATACAGCTAAAAATAGCAAGTTTGCAAATACAAGCTGAAAAAAATTAGAATGCATATATGCAAAAATATGTTAATTAGCCATGTGCTTAGACTTGCTGTTATTTCTGCATTTTGGACATACAAAGTTTTTGTTCAGGAAGTTCAATGTCTGGCTGAAGCGTGTAAGTCTGTTGACATGTTTATACGGTTATGTTTAATCTAGCAACAAAGCCACTAAACTAGACAAGCTGATTTTTGCTGAAGCAAACACGATACACCAGTTGAGAAAGAATGGGATTTCTCTGAGCCCAAGTCAGCCAGTCGCCCGTGGTAGTTACACACAAAACATACTGTTTTCATCACCAGTTGGTCATCAGTGCAACACAAGGGTTTTGTATACCTGGGCTCTTATTTTTACACCCAATTTTGTGTCCCAAATTTATGGCATCAAAATTAATTGTAGGAATAGCACACATGTGCAATAAAGTCAGCAAGGGGAAAAATATGGCGGCCGACCGGGGAACAGAACGGCAGCAGAGGACGTCAAAAGTCTGAAATAACTTCACCTTTAACTTACTAAATAAATTAAATACATGTCAGATTTGTAAAGGGGACTTTGCGTACCACAGAAGTACATCTGCAATGTTCGAACATTTAAAGAGGAGGAACGTAGAACTTGCATAACAACCTTATGCAAGATTTCAAAGCTGAAAGTGATATAAGATCCATTTAATAATTACGAGACACAAAATCCGATTGGTCGACTAGTTGTTTTAATAGTCGGTGACTAATTGGCCATCAGAATAGTCCTTAGTTGCAGCCCTATTTAGCATAGAAAACTGTGAATTTCCCACATGCTGACATTGCAGAACATCCAGATATGACTCACTTTTCTGCTTAACAACTACTACTAATACTACTACTGTTACTAATAATAATGTTTAAATTTAACTCAAGAAAATCAATATGGCTTATGGGATTAAGCCTATTGGCAAATGACCAGTATGTGGCAATTTTCATTAAAAAAAAAACATTCAGAGAAAAAGAAAAAGATTCATTCGGTGGTTTCCAATTCTTTGATGAGAGGATTAACAAGATTTTTTTTTTAATAAAACAAAAAACAATCAGAAAACCCCTAGTCTCTGTTTATTGACATTAATAGGATTTGAACAGTTGGCAGTTGTATATTTTATTATTTGCTAATGGCTTCTAGAGGAAAGCAAAACAAAATACATAACATCAAACTGGTTAATGATGACAACAACCTGAATTTGCTTTACTTAATCACACTAGCTTAAATAATCATACCTGGACCTGACATAGTCAGGTCTGACATATTCTGAACCAAAGATGTAAGTATATATGGGAGATTAGCAATACCAGCCTAAATTGTGTTGTTACTCACGTCTCTCACGTTTAAACCACTAAAAAAGAAAATATTTTTATTATTATAAAGCATTCTGGGTCAGCAGGTCTGCTATCTGGCATAAAAGATGGCTTTAGAAGCTGCAACACAAGAGGTATGAATCACAACCTGACAAATTTCTATTGTTGTACTCAAACTTCTACAAACACACACATGCATGGGTCAACCACACACACTGGCAGGCTGCCAAACGGCTTGGTTCTGACCTTGTTTTCCTCCTCACAGCTGCTGCCAAATTTCAGTCCATCCTTCTGTTTTTGTATCACACTGACACAGAGAGCTAGCGGCCAATCAGAGTAGATTATTTCTCAACCTCAGGTGTCTATGTGAGCACCATCCATGAGGGAACATTTCAGAAGAAGACACAGCAAATAATCACAAATGGGCTAGCTTTGTCCCACTGTCAACAGCTTTCACATAGCCTAGTTTGAAGTCATTACTGGTTTATCACAGTCAAAACACATTTACCCCCCCACTGAAGACTTTTTGTCTGACTGCTGCTTCTGCTCTGCCCACTCTGGTCCTTTAAACGTAGCTGCCAGCTGAACACTCAAGACTCCAAGCAATCCTTTCCTAAATCCAACCCTAAAAGAAAATCCTTGGTTTTAACCCTGTTGGTGTTGACTGGGGAAATGGTGACTGCCAGCAAAGAGAGAATGTAATGAACGCCAGCTGGATTCAAGAGTGAACTCAATGACCTCCATATGGACACTCAAACAAATCCAAATGGATGGAATCTGGTTGAACAGGCAAGCGTTGTCAAAGAGCTTAGTTTTATTTTCATATAAAGAGAAAATTGACATTTTCTGATAGGGGCGCATCTTTGCCAAAAGTTAGTGAAGGCTACCCAAAAACAACAATAAGGCAGGGAAGAAGGGCTGAAGTCCATCTAATAATGTGACAATACTGAGATGACAAAAATTGTCTTTGAAAGTGAAAGAGAAGCCATACCAGCCACAGTCACACAACACCACTGAATTATAAGTCTTAACTAAACCTACACTGAGTGTGTGCAAGTGACAATACCACTCTAAGCATTGATATTTCTATTTTTGCTGAAATGACTGCAACAAAGGAGAGTTGGAAGATGCTTGAGACACAATAAAGCCCTTTTCATGCATGACATTTCTTACACCTATGACTTCCTTATTCTATTACAGTGATGCCATTCAGTCATTCACACATTGGTCACTTTTCTGTTAATGTTTCTCACCATTCATTCATAATTATCTGTGAAAGTGATAGAAAGAACCACAGGGTTAATCTGACAGTCTGTAATACCTTTTTTACACCAAAATAATGTGATTATACGGGTTATTTAAAAGCCAGTATGTCCACTTTAACAAGCCGATTAAAGTCTTGCCTCCTGCGTGTAGTAGTGTGTATGATTGGTGCTCTGAAGACTACAAGTCCACAGTACATCTATTTTACAGATAACTGCAGAGTGACTACACAACAAAAAGAGACGGCATTTACACTTTACTCTGAAGGCTGTATTACAGATTATCATAACTCTGGTTAGTAAAAAGACTGGTTTACTCCTTTTGACTGGACTACGGACACTGGCCATACTCAGCAGGACAGAGAACAACCTTCCAGCTTGATAACAGGTTTAATTTAAAGAAAAACATCAATCTCATCTCTTTCTGTCACAGAGTTGTTGCAATCAGTATCAGAGCCTCCATTTGAGATGCCCAACTTAGTCAGATTCCAGTTTTGAAATGTTATAGAAAAGCACCAATATGGTAATTCACTTAGGACTCCAAGATGTCAGGATTAAGCCCAGATTAAGGCTTTGTAGAGTCAACATTGCTTACCAAACTGATCAATCTTAGTTACATCAAATTAATCTGACACAACGTGTGTAAAGGTAACAGTTACAGCTCTGTTACATGTAGGAACATAGACTTATTAAAGTGTTAAAATTAAAAGTTGTGGGTTAAACTGTGCAGTCTACAATAGTCTCTTTTAAACAATAATTTTACCAACTATAACTACAGTCAATTTTTAATTTATGCAATGTCACAGGGTACAGTCTGGATTCGGTTTTATTTAAAAGATACAAACAAATTACCAAACAAAAATGTTACCTAAAGGACTATTACATAGTCAGTCCTGATGAAACAAGTTTTCCTTTTATGTGCAAAGCCATTTTAATACACATACACATTATATATATATATATATATATATATATATATATATATATATATATATATATATATATATATATAAAAAATCACAATATTATTAGGTTCAAATTTTTCCACGAACTAAACAATGGGTCATGAATAGACAGGAAACGCTTTATGAATAGAGGTTATTGCTATGGTTCTTTAATATGTTTAGAGGAGGGACTACGGTAGAGCCAGACTGCTTGGCTTCTGTGATACTAAGCTAACTCAGTTAGCTGCCGACAGCTAGCTGGTATGAATGCTAGCTACTACACTGACTAGTGTGCCTAAGCTAACATTAGCAGCAGCAATCTCAGTGACAGAGGGCGGACAGATAGTAACGTTGTATTGAACAAAACACCCCGGCTAACAACCGTTATATGGTTTACAATATCCCAAACCCAGTCAAACAACCAAGTTCAAGCGACTGTTTGCTCACACTGCTGACATAATGAACCAAGCCAAAAGGCTGGAAATTTACTTGTTAACCATTTTGCGCCACAGGACCAGGTCAAGCAGCGCAGTGAATCGGGCAAGGCTGCCGAGAACACAAGCGAGCGAGGCGGGCTGCCCTCCGCCTTTTCCCGTTGGAAACCACACTACTCAACGGGCATATCCTAGATCATATCAGTTTTTTCGCACGTGTGTTTGAAAATATTGCGAGTTTACAACTAAATAGGTTTTCTTATAAGTGCATTTTCTTACCTGTTACGGTGAATTGTGATAAATCGTGTCCTCCTCTGCAGCTCTCTTCCCCCTCCTAGCTCCAAAATGGCGCCAACATGCATAGATTCAGTGCCCATGGGTACAAACCATCGGCGAGTGCGCAGCGCCACCTATAGAAGAGCTCACGTAGGTCTGCTGGGTTATTCAAGTGATGTTCGTAACATCTTTTAACTTTTGGTAAATTTCGACAAAACCAGGATACAGACTACTGAATATGCCACCATAACGTAAATAGACTGTAGAAATGTGTAATCGTAATTTTTCTTTAGAAGAATGACTTGAAAAGTGAAAATATACTCACGAAAAAAAAAGAAAAAGAAAAAAAAAACTACAACCAAGAAGAACAGAGAACATAAATTTTGTGGTTTTATTCTTATGCAAATGGGATTTACTCGCCCAGTGCTGCTCGGAATGTGGATTAAAGAGCAGTTAATTATATAATATTGTAATAGTTTATTATATCAACTTGTTATTTTTAAACCGAGCAGTACAGATAAATGTCGTAAATTCCAGTATTCCTATGGTACCCCAACGCCCCATCTTTCAAACAAGGGTCTTAAAAATCATATATATATATATATATATATATATATATATGTATGTATACACACACTCACAATTCTGCTGCTTCTGCCAGGCCCAATTCACATCTCTTGAAAGTCTATTAAAGGGAATTATTTTAAATACGCATCTTCAAGTAGCGTTTTCTTTTCGCACAATTTAGGTTGTTATAGACATTTATTTCCCATTTTATCTGTTATACGCCTGCCATACTCTTCACATATATTTGCTAATGCTCGACAACTGTTCCAGTAAAAAACACAAATTTAATTATTGATTTGATTATATTGACAAGGCCCAATTCCTTTCAACCTTTATAATGATCTTTTTTGCTTTGCTTTGGTCTTTTGTGTCGAATAAAAATAATTCCGTATCGTATATGTATGGCTTGCTTTGTCTTTGATTGTTTTCTGACCTGTATGAGCTATAGGGGGAGCTCCAATATCAAATTTGTGATTTTCACTCTTCAGATCAGACATGGATTTCTAGTATGTCGACTGGAGATCCACTTACGGTGGTCTAATGTTTAACTTATAATTAACTCATTTAAACTTATTAACAGGTTTAGATTAATTGAGTTCAATGGAAAAAAAAACATTCTTTAGTATGTATGATGTTTCTGGTCTGATTTATTCATATCTGTGGCTATAGAACAGTATTGGATAGTAGTGCCATCATGCTAAATATTATTTTTCTATGTTTCTGCATTTTTTCCCCAGTTCAATCAAAACCTGCACACCCTGGTTTCAATTGACCAATTAGTGCTCCAAAAAGCCATGTGTATAAATCCGAAGAAGAAGAGCTTGGATCGGTTTCATGGCTCCAGGATGGAGGGGTTCCTCTCCACGGTTTCCCCCTACAACGTCTATGGTAACGCGGTGTGCGGTCCCTCGGCTCAGGGCAGCAGCTGGGGGAAGAGAGAGGGCCGCTTCATGACCCCTCAGGGCTTCAACTACCTGGAGCTCTGCAAGACCATCCTGTCCCAAGTCCAACCCAGTTTACCCCTTCCTGTGCTCAAGAGGACCAGCACTAAGGAATGCGGCGTTCAAGTGAACGCCAAAGTGGATAAAATCGTCCAATGTTCGCTGGGACCCAAGACTCTGCTTTTCGACGAGAATACCGCCTTCTCAAAGTCCACAGAGAGTCCGGATCTCTTCAAACCGGAGGGAAAGGCGCAGTTCAGCACACCGCCGGTGAGCAACCTGCGCTTCCTGAGACCTGTATCCATCTACTCTCCGATGTTTGACCGCAGGATTCTGCTGAAAACACTCGATGACTGTTGTGGAAGAGAAGATGCTGAAACCTCCAAACAAGCCAAGTCTGATGCGAGCACAGGTCACAGTGGAGAGGACGCAGAAAAGGGCCTCAAGACCACTTTCCACTGGTCATCAAAGGGCTCTAACTTTCAGGTGGGTGTCAAGAAGCCCACAGAAGAGTTAACTTTAATGTATTCAAACATTAGCATCATTATTAACCGATGTTACATTTTCATGAAAAATAAGTAAATGGACTAAATCTGTAGTGTTGACTGACATCTTGAAGAATGTTTGCCAACATATCATCTGTTTCCTTTGTGTTTTTTAAATGTTTTAGTTCCTGGAGCAAAGGTATGGCTTTTTCCACTGCAAGAAGTGCAACATCCGGTGGGAGAGTGCTTATGTATGGTGCATCTCTGGAACCAGTAAGGTAGTAATTCATTACAGACTTAAGGAAATGAACATTTAGTTGCCTGGCATCTTCCTGCATTCCTAAGTCATTCTTTATTTTCTCAGGTGTACTACAAGCAGCTCTGCCGGAAGTGCCAGGTGGGATTTAACCCCTACAGAGTGGAGTCTATCATCTGCAAGGTATGTCAATCAGTCGTTGTCTCTGAAGAAATGTCAGTGGATTAATGCTGAATTAGATTTTGTTTTGCATCTCCTGAGTGTGCTGTTTTTAGAGAATATTTTCATTTCTTTCAATCTTTCACTTTCAGCAGGAGTCAGAAATGTTGTGCTACTGAATAAATTCTTTGTGTTTCAGGGCTGTTCTCAGACTTCCTGCACCTGTGAGAAGAAGCAGAGGCACATAAACATGAAGAGGCCTCACCGTCAGGACCTGTGCTGCCGCTGTAAAGGAATGAAGTTGTCCTGCGACGCCACCTACAGCTTCAAGTACATAGTCTGAGCTGCCCAGCATGACAGTCGCCTAGCATGTCTGATTGCATCTGCTGCGCAGGTTGAAGTCATGCCAGTAATGTCAGCAAACATGTGATAGAAATAGTTTTGACATCTTTACTTTGAGACAAACTTGTACAGAGCTTCAACTCAAAACAACTTCACAAAGGCTGTAAAAGTATTTACATGGTGGAAAAAAAAAACTCTTCATCTAAAAAGCTTTAAAAATGTGCAACTTCTTGTTTGGCATGCAAACACACGTTCTCCCACACACACACAAAAACATGTGAGCTTGAAGCTCCCCTTTTTTTTTTTTTTTTTTCCTTTTACCTCATACAAACATCTTTCAGATAAAATGATTTTGTTAATAAATAGTTCAAACACTCCATACAGTACACTGAAGATGCATGCATGGCAGTTTGGTTTGAGAGAACATCGATATAAAAGTCAAATGAGGTTGATGTGTAGCCGATTAGACATAAATAGACATTTTAACAGCAAAGGGAAAGTGACAGCTGGAGGGAGCTGATGACGAGCGTTCATATGTAGCACTGGCTTTGTTTTACACACAGACACTGAGTGCTGAATGTCAGCATTTCCCTTATGTGTAACTAACTACAACACAAACATCTGCTACTATGGTCATGTGAGCATAATCATTAGCAGTATATAGACAGACAAAATATTTGAGTGTACATGCACCATTCTTTTGGCATGTGAACACAAAGTTGTAACAGTGTTGGACTGCGAGAAATACAGTGTCTACTCTGTAAAGATGCTACAACTAGCCACAGAGGAGCTTATGCTGCACGGTGTTCACAACAATAACCAGGACAAACTGCTTCACTGATACTAATATAAACAGGGCCAGAGCAGCATAAAGGAGTGCACTTGAAAAACTGCATCCTCTGACAGTCTTTCAGTCCATCTGAAGATGGACTTTTGAGGGACAAAAAGGATGCCAGTGTACGGTATAGAGCATTCAACTGGGTCATGCATTGCACAGTTTCTTCCAAAGCAAGTCTCAGAACAGATACAATAAGAGGTCACTCCAGCATTTGGCTTTTCCTTCTTACTCAAAGTGGCCTTTTTCGCTCACAATAACCTTAACCCCCTTTCAGGAACATTAAAAGTACTAATACCAAAAGCCTATTTAGTGCAAAAGAGGAAATTCTTCCAGTGATGCTACGCAGTGTCACAGGTAGTTTCTTCACCGTCTCTGGTGATACTACCTACAGACAACGTCCGTCCCGTCCTGAAGGAGGCAGAAACAGTCAATCATGTAGTGAGTTCCTCTGGGAAGCAAGTTATAAATCCAAGCTAAAAGCCTTCACAGGTCTTCAGGTGCAGAATAGGTCAGGTTAGGTGCTGAATGATGACCATCAAGCAGGATTTTTTTTAATGTGTAGCCGTGATGCAAAGCTAGTGCTCAGATTAAATCACATCTGGTCATCCCTATCAGGAGACAGCAAGTAGTATCCAGTGGGTTTAGAGATTCATCACAATATGTGTAAAATCTCTGTCTTTTTCAGAAAGATCTGAGGGTTGATCATGAGAAGTTAGTTTCAGGTATTTGAATTCACAGATGTTTAAGCTGTGTAGGTCATCTGTTGTAGCAACTTTCAACTCTCAGGTCTGGACATCTGATGGTTCAGTATTCAGGAGCCCCCCTGCTTTCAGCAGGGGCAGGGCGGCTTGTCCCACCTTCCCCAGGTAACGAGATATGGGTGTTGCGCCTCCACTGACGGAGCAGCAGCAACCCCACGCTGCAGTCTCTTCTGGGCCGGTGGGGCAGGGAGGGACAGCTGGGGGACGTGATGGAGATGAAGATGGAGCAGGGCCCTGGGTTAAGACTTTGTCATGGCTGGAGTGCAGAGCTGAGGATGTGCTTGAGTGTTTGTATGGAGAACAAGGGAAATGGGGAAGATGTGAGCCCTGAGAGGAAATGGGTGATGCAGAATGTGTGAGCAAGGTGGGCTCTGAGGCTACAGTGGGGAGGACATCTGATATTGAGTGTTTGTTGCTGTGGTGATGTGATGGAGAACTGTGTGATGAATATCCTCTGAAAGGATAATAAAGACTAATATTCTCTCTGAGATGAGTCTTTGTTGGCTGTCTTGTGCGGGGTAGTGTAAAATCTGGTTGGATTTGTGTGTTTGAGCAGCTGTGTGATGAGAACAGGTCCGGTGGTTTGGGAAACTCAAGCAAAGAGGAATCAGAGTATATAGCAGATGGCAGAGAGGAGAGCAGTGGAAGGTTTAGGTTATGGTCTAAATGTGGTTCTGGTTCTAGTCTTGGGGAGGGTGGTGGGTGAGTATCTGTCTGGAGCTGTGCAGCCGGGGCAGCAGACACACTGGAGGAGGAAGGGGCCACGTATGTGGATGTTGTGCCCCCTCTGTAATAGCAGGTGGAGATGGCAGAGAGGGGTAAGGAGGTGTTTTCACAAGGGTCAGTGGCTGCAGAGATGAGGGTGGGGAAGGAGGGGGTGGGGGGCTCCTGAGGTCCTGTCAGAGACTTGCCCCGGAGGCGCTGGAGTCGGGGAGGTAAGTTGTGACAACCCGGTAACCCTGGGCGCGGCGGATCATATCGCGGATCTCTCCATTGAGCTCCAGCAGCTTGGAGCAGATCAGGCTGAGATCCTGTCGGGAACCAACCAGGGCGATTGTGCCCGTTTGGCCCAGAGTTTGGTGACGAAAGTAGACGTTGAGCAGCGTCTGGACCTCGCTCTCTGAGCTGCCACCAAACACCCCATTAGGCCACTGCCTCCTGAAAAGTAAAAAAAAGAAAAAAGAAAATGGCATGGGTCAGTGCAGCAGAGACATTAAAATATGCTGTGCGCACACTTCTGACAATGTGTTTGTGGGTAATTTTCTAACTTTTTAATGGAAAGCAGAAAAAATAAGCTAGTGAACAAAGTTGGGAACAATCAGAAAAAGTAAAAACTACAAGAAAAAGACATTATACTTTCAAAACTATAGCAAATGTTTCCTTGGTTTTAAAATGCTTTACATCTGTTGTAAAATAAGAGATCCATATGCTCCTACAAAACTTTGATATATGTTGTTGGTATCAAATATAAAAAATAGACTACATTAAAAACATCTTTTTTTGTAGCATTTTAATCAAAGACAAGGTTTGAATGATTTAGAAATCAGTGCAGCCTGTTTTAACTTACATTCCCACAAAGTGCCAACTTCGACAAACAGTTTCATACTGCTTTTTCTTTAGGGTCCCATGTTGTGTTTTAATTAATACCAATAGAAGCAGTCAGGCTCCAATAATATGATGCAACTCTATTTGTAAATCCACAACAATCAGTCTCTTTTTGAATATGAAACTATCATCATTTATTAATATTAAATAACTCATCTTGAACTCATCTGGCAACTATTTACTAATGTAGAATATTTGTAAACAGAACTTACCTGCATTCCTGAATATAGCGCACAGCTTTGGTGAACTCATGGTTCCTAAGGCACTCGAGTATGGCCTGCACAGCTGCCTCTGAGGTGGGGAAGCTGGGCACAACCATGGCTGCCACCTGCGTGGCATGTGCATGAGTGTGGGCCAAATGTTTGTGCTCCAAGTCGCTGGCTACAGCCGCCTCTGCCGCCTGCAGACTAGTCCTCAGATCAGTGAGTTCTCTTGACATGTTCAGCAGCTGACAGGTGGGAGGGCAACAGAGAATAATGTCATTACAACAGGAATGTTGGGTACTTCTCAGAGTCAAAGAAGGATCTTTAATGGCTGCATTTCTCAGATGCCATATCATATCTCACAGAAGGACTGTTCAGGTGTCAAAGATCCTTTGAAGGGCTTAGTCCTTTGCTCAGTTAAACTTCAAGAATGCTTTTGTCCATCCTTTGCATTTTTAAAGTGCCCACAATTCTTTGTACTCTTCAAAGATGGATCCAAGGGATGATGGATCGATGCTGGCATTTTATGGATTTAAATGAGTTTGTTTTTACTACATTAGTTAAAGTTATTAGCATAATAATATGTTCCATTAAACAACAGCAAAATCTACATTGTCAGTGTAAATGGTTGTTAGGTAATCCTGCTAACAGCCACCAGTTTACTAATGGTCATGTCAGTTTTTTAGCTGTAGAGTGCAAGGTGTAATAGAAGGTGGGACCTTTGCCATAAGATATGTCTACTTGTCAGGAATGTCCTCAAGATGTTTCCTGAATGCAAAGAAAGTGTCTAAGACGGATGATGCTTGTAAAGTTTAATCCTTTTTAAAGAAGTTTTAACACAAGTTGCCGTCTGAATTTTTTTCAGGTCAGCAGACTCATTTAAAGATGTTTACAAGATCAAAAGTTCATTTTTAAATGCAGATTATATGCATGGCTTCTCTTCTAATAAGGGCACAAAAGCTCTGGTAAGTGTGCTAAATCCGGCTGTTGGCAACGTCAGTATGAAGTATGAATCGGCTCACCTCAGGGACTGAGCTGATGGCATGAACTTGACCAATAAGCGTGCAGTAGGACTGGAATAGTAGGAGGAGCTGGAAATGCAGCTTGTAGAGCCTCTGACAAAGCTCCAGTTGCTTCAAGAGTCATGAAAAGTTAAAAAACCCCAAAAAGAATCAGTAGTATAAAAACACAGTCACCATTTTCTACAGATATAAACAAGCATGGGAATAAAAACATAAAGTTAACTAGCTGATAGTGTTGTGGAAAGTATATTAAGCAGTTTTTTTTAGAGAAATCTACAGCAGTGAAGTCAAGAAACTTGTAAGAAAACTTACTGCAAGAGACTCCATTTGCTAGACAGCGAGAGATCATGTTAGGGCATCAGAGTGAGGTGAGAGGAACACAAAGCGTCAATCAAACACATGCAAAGCATTGCATTCACCAAGACTAGTCTTGGTCAGGCTACCAAGAATTAGTAAACAATGCAAAAACAGCAAGTTTCATTTTTGCTTTTAGCGTCTAGTAGAAAAAGTTGGAAGCTTTTAAAAGATAACACGCAGCAATCAAGCAAAGTAAGCAAATATTTTAGAGTGAAAACTCTCACAGACAGTAGAAATACAAAGCAAAGATTACATTTCTTTGATAGTGAATTTTTCTTCCCAGTAAATTCCAGACTATTGCATAATAAAACTGGTAAATAAACTATCTGTACCTTCTCCTCCGAGTCTCCAGGTTGGCAGGTAACGACACTGTCACCAGGACACCTGGGAAATGTGTCCTTACAGTTCCTCAGCCACTAAAGTACAAAATGCAACAGAGGTGATAAACATCTTTTTAGTCACGTTTGCAAGTTAATTTACTGGGATTTAATTACCGATACAGCAGCCTCTTCTCTGGTGTTGTAGGTGTCCAGGTATTCCTGCAGCTCCAGTGCACTGAACTTCATCTTTTCAAGGAGACCATATGACATGATCTGGAAAGAGCAACAAAGAGAAAATAAGCTGTAAAAAAACATGTTCAGCTTATCAGACCTGCTACAGCAAACATGCTGTAATCAACACCATGTTATCAAAGTCTACCAACAGTACACACCGTGTCAGCATCAATGTAGATTGTGGGACAGTCTGAGCATGTGGTCAACATCTGTGAGGACCTGAGAAACTTTGATCCAATGCCCCTTAATCCCTCACCAAGGTAGGTGGCAACATCAGTAGTCAAGGTGCAGAATTTACCCTGGATATTCTGTAAAAGGAAGGATATTTTTTGAGTTATTGAGGATATTGCTTAAAAACTTTAAAGAGAGAGAGAGAGAAACACACAGAACTAAACCTTAAAGAGAGATGAGAAGACTTGAAAAGTGTAGACAGCACACGACCCATCTGAGTCAGTCACAAGCTGGTTGACGTGACAACGCCACGCTTCCTCAGCATCATCACACACTGTGGGCTGGAATGCTGCCAAGATGGCAGAGAAAAATGGAGATGGGGGAGGAGGGAACCCGAGGTCTTCCAAATCGTCAACATCATCACGCAAGCTGTTACAATGCAAATGAAAAGAAAAATGTAATAACTTTGTGAAAAAGTGCTCAGCTAATTCATGGTATTCAGTAAACGGCTTACTGCTATAAAATATGAACTAAACTGCTCCACTGATGTACACACACATATTTTATCTATAGCTATTTAAAGAAGCACAGTGACACTAAAATTCATTTCACTAAAGCAACTTTAAGTAGTTTCTTCCTCTTTTACCTGGGGAGACAGTTTGGATCTAGAAAGTCCAGTGGAGGCTGGCAGTAGTCTGGGTTGAGGCCACGGTCCAGATTTGGTAGCTGATCCTGAGGTTGCCCTGGTAACTCCAGAGTAAAGCTCTCACCACAGTCTGAGCCCGGAGGCAACTCATTGGCACTCAGTGACAGTTCATCATCCTGAGCCTGAGTGTCCTCATCCTCACCACAACCCCTCACCTGAAGAAGCATCAAACATCAGAGATAACATCTTTCCCCGACAATAACATATTAATCTACATAAATTCAAGTTTTTCTCACATGTAAGCCAATGTGATCATCATGTAACACTCCATGGCCTGGGGTGGTGGCGTTGAGGGATTGGGGGTCGGCAGATGTGTCATAAGAAGTTGACAGAGAATCAGTGTGGTTGGTTTCCTCTGATGGAGAGGGGTTAGTCTGGAACACAAAGGAAAATTCCAGATACGACTTTCCAAGCTTTAGTGGATGATTAATTGATTCCAAGAGTAATGTCTACGCACAAGCTGAGAATGGGAGAGGCTCTGGCTAGTTGAGGACTCCTCTTCCTCTGATGACTCATCTGAATCGTGTGGGTCTTCGTGACCCAAACTGGGGGTGCTGCCTGAGTGCTGGCTCTCCTCTAACAGGTCGCCCAGTTCTGTGCTGTCCAGAGATCGCCGACGCACGCCCCAATTAAAATTATCAACAGTCTCGCCCTAAATAAAACACACCCACACTCATATTTAGTGGACAACACAAGCTGTAGCAGCAGTACGTTCAACTGCTGTGAAAATATTTTCATAATAATGGAAAATAATGAAAAGTTGCTGTACAAGCACAAGATGCAGAATGAACTGTTATTCATGGCATGAAAATATATTGAAAAGGGAGTCAAGATTCAGTATGACAGTTTATCCCAGAAAGACTTGACAAATTGCAATAATGTCAGAAATGTAGTTCTGCAACCAAGCTGTGAGAGCAAAATGAAGCATATTTTTTACTTTAACAGTAAGAAACAAAGGAGCCAGCAACACCCCAGTGCTGAAAAAAAGCTAATGTTAAATGCTTAATGTGGTACACCTTACCTGAAGCTCCTAGGCGGCAAGGGGGAGAGAGAAAGACACAGAGTTAGACAGACAGAGAGATGAGGAGGGACAGAGAAATACTTTTAAAATATATTGATGTTAAATAAAGACGAAGCACACCATTAGGGTAAAAAGGGAAGGAAACAGACAGACACTTTACAAAATTTAAATTAACAGCGGTTGGGTGAAGTAAAGAGATAAACAGATCTCACCTCTCCATCCTCCAGCTCAACATCGAGAAAGTCAAAGTCTCTGAAAACTCTGAACTGCTGCTCACTGGCAGTGTCATCTAATGTGTCTTCTCTGGTGCCCCCTTCCTCTGACGAAACTCCGCTTTCCCGCACCTCCATCATATCCAGGTCGCCACAGGATGAGAAGATCACCTGAGGATCAGGAGGGGGGGGGGGATAATGTGAAAACAGCAGCTTCAATCCTGGAGGCGTTGCTGTCTACAAGAATTGAAAAGCTTAAACTAAAAAGAAAAAAGCATACCGATGGGTTCTTGGTGAGCCCAACTTCTTGCCCACAAAGAGACAAGACGGTGACCAGCTTCTCTCTGGTTCTTTTCTGTATTAAGGAGAAAGACATCAGTAAATAAAAAAAAATCCTTCAAAAAGGAAACAGAAACCCACTGCTTTGACAGTTTAGTTTTTATATACAAGAATAATGATGCTATTCTAAAAAAAATCCTCACATTCCTTTTAGGGAACAATACTGGATATACACTGTCTGCAATTGTTTGTGCTTGTACTGTTTAACTGAGGCAAATACCAGCAAAGAAATATGTATTTAATAACAAAACAAAGAAAATGTTGGTAGTATGTCACTGCATGGATCAAGCCGTGACAGCTGTGACTTTTGTAGCTGCCACCATATTCTAATGTTACAATTTATCAGTGATACAATATTAAGCAGCACAGAGACATGATGCTACATCAGCAAAGTTGGAGCTACAGAAAGAAATCCACTGTAACTGTGAAAGAGAAATGACATCTCACTACCTGAGATGACTGTGGTCGCCTCCAGCTAACAGGGACCAGAATGGTGTTGGAGTTTGATCCAGAGGAGGTAGAGGAAGTACTGCGTGTGACAGCCATAGCTCTGGCCTTCCCTTCTCTCCCCCCTGAACCCTGGAGCCCGTCAAACCGACGGCCAATTACTGGCGTCTGTGAAAACCACAGAAAAGATGAACATTTAAATTTTGTGGTGGTTTCTGTATCACATGCATTTGCAGTAATGTGTCCTCTTTTATCTCTGATATTGTTTTATCAAGTAATGTACTGTAAGCAGAAGAGAAGTGTGGGCTTACAGTACATTACTCAAGTAGTTTCTTGCTCACCTCAGAGATATCAAAAGTGAAATCAAGTGTTTTTCCAGGCAGAGCCTTGGCTGAACCATCCCAAACTCTGCTGACCTCTAGGTTGGAAAGATCGCCCTGTGTGTGGCCGTACACTGGATGTACTAGGCTAGCAGAGCGTGACACTACCAGCTTTAAGATGTTTAAAGCGTCCTTCCAGTGTATCGTCTATAAAATCACAGTTTAAGAGAGACAGGAATGCATTCTTTAAATCATGTTATAAGACACAGAAAAAACAAAAAGGAACACAGAAGCAGAAAATGCCATAGTTTACACTTACATGTACAAACTTCTCAATCGTCTTTATGACATCAGCATTGAACTGTTTGACTTGCACAGCCGTCAGGTCCATGTGGCTGAGCAGGCAGTAGATGATCTGAAGGAGAGACTGTTGCATACTCGGGAGGCCTTTATCCAGTAGCTGAAAGATGGAGGAAGAAATTCCATGAGTAACAAAGCAACCACAAAATTCTCGTTTAGGACCAGTTTAAGAGTGTGTCTGACTAATTTAATGCTACAGATAATTGACTGTCTTTTATTAACTGGGAAGTTCTATTTAAAAAAAAATAGCCTTTTTGTAAAATAAAAAATGGACAGATTCTATATTTAACTCAAAAAAAGGGAGACACTTATTATATCAGTAAATATCCTGCTAACTTAAAATGGATGAGCTAACCCTAATGTGGTAGCAAGGTAACTATGTAAACCTTAAGGATGCATTGCATATTTGGCAGCACTCACCTCAGCCATATAGGTGACCATGTTGAGTGTAATGTTGGAGAATGCCTCGTGCAGGTAGCGGCAAACCACACTGACCCATGAGAAAGGGTCCCGTGTGTAGGAACGTGTCTTGTACAGAGTCATTACATGTGCCAAGTGAGACAGCTTTGTGTTTTTCTCCTCCAAACACACCTGAAAAAAAGCAAAGACTAACGATAATGTAGTTTTGTCTGATTTTAATCTGTATTTTGAGCTGTGATGTTTTTAAACCACTCTAACTTTTGTAATCCTTCCTTAAACATAAACACTTGATCTTTTTGTGTTTAATTCTCTGCAGGATTTTTCCTCTAAGAAACTTGGTTTAAAGTCAAACACAGTCTAATCTGAGAAAACAGAAGAAAATAAAGGACATCAAAATAGGGTACGATAGGCTAAATACAACCCATAGTATCACCGTACCTGTGCAATCCTTTCAGCACTCTCCTTACAAAACTGTGTTGGGTGGCCAAAGTGCTGCACCAGGTGAGGCAGCAAACACAGGACGTTCAGAGGAAAACCTGTTTAGAGAGAAGAGCTTGAACTTCCCTTTAGCTAAATATAAATACAATTACAGACTTTGACAGTAATTTATAACCTACCTATAGACTGTGAGCTGTCAACAACGGCCACACGGGAGACTGGTGTGAGCTGGCAGAAGAGCTGTAAGGTGAGGTCGGAGGTTGTCTGGGAGGTAAAACCCTTCAGCAGAAGCTGCTGAATCCCAGAGAAGCCGGTCCATCCCAGCTGACCCTGCAGCTTTTCCAGGCGTTCACGGTTCTCTGCTCTATCTAAGGGCACCTGCAAAAATCAAATGTTTTTATTTTTCATTTTTAAATGTACAACAAATTGCAGCTGCAGGTATAGCTTCTCTTACAGCTACTCTTACCATGCTCTTGTATTGTATATTAGAAGTTTGCTTTCATTCTTAAAATGGAACAGTGTTAGGCAGAGGAAAACTTTAAGTTAAATCTTATTTACCTTTGACAGCAGCTTGTGAACAAGGCGAAGTGACATTTGGTATTCAAATTCAAAGTCTGACTCCATCAGTGACACTGCAACCCAGAACACTGTAGCCAATATTGATGAAGGATGAGAAACGTGTGCAGGGTCCGACAGAACACTGGGATCGATACGATTGGTTGATGATGTGCAGGACCCTGGGGTTCTCGCCGTTCGGGCAAGACCATGGCTGTTTGAAGCCTGTAGATTGAGAATGGATATGAAGTTAATGAGATGTACTACCCTGTACATTTTTAAGTTTCAAACTTATTAAGACTCTATTATCTATTATTTTCTTGCCTGTATGCGATCCAGAGTCGCACTACGAGGAGGATCACTAGACAGGTTGCC
This sequence comes from Melanotaenia boesemani, assembly GCF_017639745.1. Lineage (NCBI taxonomy): Eukaryota > Metazoa > Chordata > Actinopteri > Atheriniformes > Melanotaeniidae > Melanotaenia > Melanotaenia boesemani. The sequence goes on from NC_055696.1 coordinate 12,314,517, forward strand.
ACATTCGCCAAATTTCTTGGGGACAGAATAGGAGCGCTGGTGGCGTTGTGATGACAGACCAGCAAATCCAGGGCCAGGGAAGTTCAGCTGACCTGTGCTCTTTCTGTTCATCAGTTTGTCACTAGTCACAAAGTCTGGAGAGGACGTCCTGTGAAACAGTATAAAAAGAGGTGTAGAGTCCTTGTGTCTGAAAAGGACCTGAGATTAATGAGCATGAAAGCAAACTAAATCCTCGCAGATAATGATCATGTATTTATAAATGCTGTATATAACCTGTGAAATTTAAGAAAGAAAGTTAAGTTTTTGATAATTATATCACATTGGAAATGGGTAGAAATGGAATACTTGTCTTTATGATTTCTTGTGCTGCTCTATATTATAGATCTATATTAAAAAAAAAATCCACTTACGGACAGAAGCCTACCTGGTAAGAGCTGCCATAAGGTCACTGTTCTTCAGACACTCTGCTAGATTCACAACCACTGACTCCAGCGTCAACAGCACTTCCATCACATAGCCCTGAAACCCAGGTGTGTTCACTTACTCAGGCATGCCTCAAATTTATTTTTGCCTTTAGCCTGTAAATCTTTTAGTCTGTCTCTCACCTGCACTTCATCTCCATGTTCTCCTACCACCTCAACCAGGCGTGAGACCAGGTCAGATACTGCATGGTTGTTGATTGGCTGTTTGAGGGCTCTGAAAATCTGGAAAGAGCGCCCAGCGTAGTGTCGTGAGGAGCTGCATAGAGCTGTTTGTAAGGCCACATCGCTCAGCTGTTGCTCCAAGTGGAAGTCTGTAGACATATTGGAGGAGGACAAATAAACATTGAAACACACACTGAGATGCACTTTTAAGCAATTATAGCTCAGTTTTTGGAGACATATGAATGATAAACCTACACCCACGAAGCAAGTGGTTTCTTACCAGACTTGGACTCCTTGAAGACAGATATTACATGTCGTAGGAAGTTGGAGAGCTGCTCCGTGCTCTTCGAGTTGGGGTTTTTTGGAGTGATGTCCTCATGCGCCCACAGTGGCCCGAATGCTCTGAGCAACAACAACACAGTACTCCAGGCACTGTATACCCACCACCAGTAACACCACATACAAGTTACACAAGCACTAACGTGTGCACACATTCAACTCTTTGTCACAGGAACAAAACAATGCATAACAATAACGTTTTCACTCACAAACACACTTTAACACTCATATGTCCAAAAAGCAGTGGCACATGGTAAAACTGCACACATGACTCGTGGTGTTGTGCATACCTGGTGGAGAGGAACTCAATGAGTTTGTTTGTCTTTTCATCTGTTTCATTGGGGGTGTCTTCAAGATCTTCCAGGTCATCAGGTGTTACCAGGGGCAAATTTCCAACACTGCCTGCTGTGCTGCCACCGCCCAGACTGGCAGAAGAGGAGTTAGAGGTGGAGCTGAGTCCTGAGTCCACTACAGGAGATGCCTGCCACTCTCGCAGAAAGTCTGGTACATCTAAAGGAACCAGAGAACACTATTATTATCATAGGGTTTATTATATCAGGTTTAGTACATCTCTCATTTAAAAGTTGCTTAATGGTCAACTAAAGTTTTTACTAAATATTAAATGTTACATTAGAATATACAAGTATTTGTACGCATGATGAGAATTTTTAACTTACGAGACTGCTGGTATTCAGTGTGGTAGTTGGACTTAATGGTAAGGGTCTTGTTGTCACTGATCTCCCTTGTCAGCATAAGAACTGAAGCTATTACCTGCAAACAGAAAATGAAGTGTTCTTCAATGGCGAGTCAGTTTGGCAGCAGTCTGCTCAGTGAGTGTAAAATGTTTTTGTGAAAATGTTTGTGCAAAAAAATCTACAATGGCTTGGCAAAGGTCTGTGCTTCTAGTTCAGTTTCACTTACACACTTTTGCACAATTGCACATGTCACGTTACTGGTAAATAAAATAAAAGCAAGCATCAGGTGAAGATCTGAGTTTTTGCTTCCATTTTCCACTAGTCTGCCAAATGTTTTAACCAGCCTTCATCTCTGACCTGGAAGTTGTTGTTGCAGGAGAGAGCGATGAGCAGGTGAAGAAGAAGACGCTTGCTGTGTTCATACACCTCTGGTCTGTAGTGGTCCAGACCTGGATAATGAAATACAGATCCAGTTAAGCTAACACTTTAAGAAAGGCAGAAAAATGTTTTTTATTTTTTATTTTTTTATTTTCAAGAAATAACTTATCTACATGTGTCTGTTTATTTACTCACAAATGATTACATTTTTAAGTTGTAGAAAATTAAGAGGAAATAAAATCAAATGCTAACATCTCCATCTCTTCTACCATGTTTGGTGGGGAGTTTTTTAAATGCCATTTATACATTCAGTTTGTTCTGTTTTTGCTTGTTATGACAACTCCTAACTATGAAAACAGTACCTCCCACTTTTTATGTTGTATATCTAACTGGGAACTCAAGATTTTTTCCACCACACTGTCAGCAAAGAATCCACGAGACAATACTGCATGGATTCTTACACAACTTCATGCGCACAGGAACAAAGATTACAAGATAATGTGCAGCCTAAACTTGAGGGTGAGTATGCTGAATATGCAGAATATGTAATAACATGTCTGCACAGCTGACTGGGTTTGCATCCAGTGGTGTGGGAAAGTGTGTGGGGTGGCACTTAAGAACAGTCTGTCCTGAAGTGCACGTCTGTGGAGATTAGAGTGCACCAACATACTGCTCACTGGATGTCAGAGAGATGTCCGGCATCTCTGTGACCTCATTTTTATGTGTACGTGCTGGTGTGTAAACACACAGTTTGGAAGGATCATAATAATTTACTTTGTAACCAACAATAGCTCTATCACAGAGAGATAAAAGCAAGGTAATGGAGGTTATATGGATGGCCAATGTGTTAGTAATTATAGCTGTGTACATGTTGTGTACACTTACCTAAGAAGAGCGCGTGTAATAGCAGAGGCAGGTGTAAAGCCCAGTCTTCTCTCACACTGTGGTCTACCACCATTTCAGTCATAAAAATGACAGCAATGTTACACCTGAGGATCACACACAAAATCCATGAGAGCACAAAAAGCATCAGGAACATTTGCATTTTGCACAGTCTGTAAAGTGTTGCACTGAACAACACAACCAGCATCACCTGGCCCACATACAGTCCTGAAACATCATCTGATATTTTATCAGAAAGATGCAACAAACATTAAAGGCAAATGCATGTCAAGTTTTACTTTTACATTTCACCCTCATAGCTTTGCTGCTGTTTTGCTTGTCTTTGTAATGAATGAAAGTTGCAGTAAAAAAACTTCAACTTATACACAAAATATATTTCCTGTAAGCTGCCTTAATATAATATATTCTCTATTTCTGTAATGTGATTAGTTTGAACTCAGTCTCCATGAGAGACCCCTGCTGTCTTTAATTTTATTTCAACTCATCATTTTTGGGGTGTCAAGTGGAGAAATGATAAAGAGGTAAATCCTTTCTAATATTCAGTCTTTACATAGCAAAGAAAAGTCACGCTGAGCGGTTTTCTTCTGAGTTTATCAGATGTTCCGTGATGAAGTATAACAGGTTTGTGACTCTGCTAATGGTTCCAGCTGAGTCTGTTTTCTGTGTGTGGTTTTTAAGTAACTCAGCACAATCTGTCTGTACAGTGTATGTTTATGTGTGTATACCTATGCAGAGGCCCTCTAGGGGTGATGGTCTCAGGAAGGTAGTCAACCAGAGGTGCCCAGCAGCCACCGTTAACAGGCATTGGTAATGGCTGTGGACGGTTCGTCTCCAGGACACCAAGTAGCCATCCAGCATATGGTGGTAGTGGGTCACCTACAATAAAATTAAACCCATCAAACTCAGGATTAGGTAAATAAAGTATATTTGAAACATATAACAAAACACTCAAGAGGCTCAAGACAGTAGTGATGAAACAGATAGGTCAGAGGTGTAAACTGTGGGTGTGCTGCCATTCAGCTTTGCACGTCCACATCACTGAATTAAGTTCGCTACAACCAGATTAACTGCTTACTTGTTTACACTCAGTGTTAATCTAAATTAGCTGGGTGGTAGCATCAGTTCTAAATAGGCATCAAAAACCCTGCAGCAATTGTTGTTTTAGCTGTTTACAGTCCCATACGTGTTCAAGTTACAGATAAATTATGGACTTAAAAGCTCAGACTGTTAGTTTTACTTGTAATATGTGAAAACACTTTTTAAAGCCTTGAACATAACTGAAGAAAAAGTTAGATTACCATGAATAAAAGATTGATTAATTCAGCTGCATGAAACAGCCGCTTGGTTTAAAATTGGAAATGTCTATTTGACACTTTCCTGGTAATAGCTCTGCATGGAAGACTCCTAACACTAACACGTTAAAGAATGTGACAGGCACAAGCCCCTCTGTGTTTTACCATGACAATTGACTGTATGAAAGAGATTAGTAAAAGTTAACAATGAAATCTATAGGCTAATTTTGTGAATATTTTGGATAAACAAACAAAAAAAAATCTTGTTGTGTCTCTCCAGTTTGTTCATTCATTCTGACGAAAACCAACTTACTCTTTTCATCCTCGTAGGAGCCTCCAGAGCTGTTGCTGTAGCGAGACTCCAGTCTGTTGTGAGCCCTGGCCCTCCTGAGGTAGATGCATGAAATTAAAAGTGAAATTCAATTTCTAGATTATTTTTACAGTGCTCAGTCTTCTGTAAACATGGAGCATCTGACATCTTTATGTGCACCAGCCAGTTAAGAAACTGCTGATTCATAAATGAAAATGGTCTCACTGTAACAACATTTTATTTCTAATACGTGAATACAGAAATATATTGATACTTACCGCTCATCGCTGTCTCTGACCAGCTTGTTCTCATCTGTGTCTGGTAGGTTCTCCTGACCCGCAACCACAGTGTTACTGCTGGATGTGGTGCCTGCACATAAAACATTAGACTTTTTAGAACTTCAGCACAGTAAAACATCTGTCACGTAAAAAGCAGTGAGATCACATTTTATGATAGAAACATATAAAACAAATATGCTCACCCGTCTGGGAAGTGGAAGCTTTGTTACTGGCAGCAAAGCGATAGAAGGGAGGGTTGTCACAGTGCAAAACCACAGGATTGACTGGGTCTGTCTGCTGCAGCTCAAACAGGAGCTCCTCCATAGTCTGGATGGTATTGTTGCGACACAAGTAGATCACCACCTTCTTAATCTGAAACATATAATAATTAATATGACTGTTTAACAGAAACAAGACTTTTTGTATGTATAATGTCATCATGAATTCCAATATATCAATTTCTTTGAGACTGTTGTTTACATTTATTTTGACTTACATAAGGTAACAGTGTGGTATCACTACTGACTCCACACAGGCTGATGAGGAACTGCAGGGTGATTCGCAAGTTGTTGCTCCACCTCTCGTTGGACACCAGAGCATTCCAGGCATTCTCAATCTCCGGTCCAGGAACCTCGTCTCCATACTGATCATGTCAAAAAGAAAAGTTGTAAGGGGAGGCGAAGCCTTTGGAGAAGACAAATTTACTTTCCAAATACAAACAAAAATGCTTTCCTACCTTAGCAGTCATGAACATGAGGTTGTTGAGCACCAGCGAGGTTGCTTGTAAGGAGCCCCAGCCGTTGCCCCTCAGTCTGGGGGACATTCCCTGTGCCTGACCACGAGCTTCTTCTTCGGGTGTGCAGGGGCTTGAAGCAGGGGGTATGAGCCCGTTGTCCAGTAGCTCAATGTTACTAAGCCAGGGTAGCAGGTAGGACAGCATGATCTGTCTGCCATTGGGATGAGTTGTTGGGAAACGCTGACTCACCTCTGAATGACCAGAAACATGTCAGCAGAATTAATAAAGTCCAGTTAGTGCCCCGAGGGAGCCAGGCTTTCTCTTAATTTGTTCAGTTTTCAGAGATATACACCGGAACTTAACAACTGCCTCAAAGAAAATAATACTCTTCAATGTAAGAGGTCAAAAGACAGAAGTTCTCCACAATGTTCTTCCTTTGCTTTTCCATTCATCACACTTTGTGATTAAAAAAAAGAAAACTTTTATCACAGAAGAATCTACTCCATTTAAACCTTCACCCATGGTTGAAATGGAAGGTTTACCTGAGAAAAGAGGCAGTGTGAGCTCTGGGTACATGCTGGCAAGCTGGATGGAGAGCTGAGAGAGGTTGACGCTGTATAGGGGAGGCAGGGGACCGTGTGTTCCATACAAAATATTGCCAGGCTTCTGCTCCACCATCCGCTTAGAGTAGGCACACAGCTTAGACTCCAGCACCTGCACATATATCATTTATTTTTAACCAGCAAGTTTTAGTTTTAATAGCATTTTTTTTCCACTTTTTTATAAGCAGCTGATGAATACTTAACAGAAGAATCTCATCCTACCTGCATTAGCTGCATGGAAATTTCATAAATTTCCCTACTGGTGTCTGAGGCCTTAAAAAGCACAAGATTGAGCAATGTCACCAGGTCACATGGGTAATTCCTGGAATAAATAAGGAGAAAACACATTTTAGTTGCTTGTTAAGTTGTATCTTCAATCAGTAATCAATCAAAATTAGTGACAAAAAATGTGCATATTGGAAGTTGGTAAAAATGCAGTTTTATATATACCTATAAAATGACATGTCTTAAAAATGATTTGATTGTCAAAGGTTATAAACCTCTCCCAGGCAATGCCTTCCAGACAATCTCTGGTGCCCTGACAGAGAAAATAGCAGTCATGCAGACTGAAACAAATAAATGACCTACCTGTTGCCGCAGACTGTGGCGATGGCCTTGAAGCAGCCAGAAGCCAGTTGGTAAGATCCAGTGAAGCAGCGGTCCACAGCCCAGTTGAACAAATTAATTTGATCTGGGTTTAGTTCTAAAAGCAGGATGACCACTTCACACCCAAGACGGTGCACCTGATGGCAACATGTTATTATTTTTTAGGCACTAATGAACCGACAGAAATCAGCACAGTAAAGAAACATAAGAAAAACTGGGATTTAAGTTTGCTGAAGAAGCTAAACTACTGAAGCTTATGAATATTATAGCAATTTAAACTACATAGAGATTACAGTATATTTTAGCAAAATCTAAATCTCAGAGTTGGCCTACCCGCAGATCGTGACAGGCCAGAATGTTGTCAAGCCATTTGTAGAGGTAGCCATCAGTTGAAAGACCAACGTTGTCAAAAACCGGACCGCAACACAAAACTGCCGACATGGCCTGGAAGATAAAGCTCAGCTCGTGCTAAAGTTTCTAAATATGAAATGAAAGGAAAAATAACTCCTAGTGTGCAGTTTAAAATCATGGATATTGCTCACCTTGAGCGCACAATACTGATATCGAGTGATCTGGTGGTTACGGTCGCTGTAACGATCAAGAGGAGTGAACATAACACTGAAGGGTCCGGCCCACTGGCTGAACAGAATGAAGAGATGGTGCCTCAGAGACTGCTGAGGGAAGAGGAAGCGCCTGTGATGGACTGTACAGATATGAGAGACACATAGGTAATTTATTCATCTGACACAGAAAACAGATATTACTGTTGTAGTATCACTAACAGGCAGCACAGTTATTTACCAGGGACACACTGGATGAGATTAGCTACCATCCCACTGAAATGGGCTCTGATGTCTTTAAGGATGTCAAGTTCCTTCTCGTTCTCAGCCTCCAGAAGCATTCGAGTTAGATCAACATACTCCAAGAACAAAGCACCCAGTGCCAGGGAATCACGCTCCAGAGCCCCATTGGTGCTGTGGAGAGAAAAAAAAAAGGGAGTTCAGAGGTGTGTATGCCTTAACAAGGAAAAGATTACAGTTAGAGTAGTCACATAACAGCAGGACTGTCAATACATATGACTCTAACTACACAATTATTTAGTCGAAGGTATTCAAAATACCAATAATACTGCTGTATCAATAGAAAATTTGCTGACTGTTTTTGAGATTTTTTTGTTTCTTTTTTTGTGTGATTAAATAACACTCACAAAAGCAGCTGAGGAACTTCAGAAATGGAACAAAACTCAGTCCACCTTCTATAACATTAGATTTTATTAGCTAATGTCAACTCACAATGTTAAATCATTCATTCATTTTCTTTACCTGTTTCATGCTAAACAACAACACTCAGTGAGAGTGATAATTTGTCAGCAGATTATGTGTGTGTGCTACCTGTCACTGATGACTCCTGCATTTGCCAGGAGCTCAAAAATCCTCAGCAGCTGCAGCCGGAGAAGATCCCTCCTCTCTCTACGTTTCTTGTTCTAAAAGCACAAACAGGACGTCAGTTTGCCGCACTGTGGAGGTTGATCAATAGACAATTTCATATTCAAATCTTAAAAAACTGTCAAATCTGCAGGTTAAAAAAATTATTTGAATGAATAATAAAATACTGACTGATAAGAAACATCTCCAACAGTTATGACACTAAATAACATGACAAACCTTTACTCTCTTTATTTGTGCTAAATACAAATCTGACAAATTTCACAATTTTCCACAAGGGATCACTAAAATATACATGTTACTCTCATCCTGTGAGTGTGTGTTACCTCAGGTCTACGTTCCAGTGCTTCCTTCATCAACGGATGAAGTTCTTCAACTAGCTCCCTGTGAAGCAGACACAACAAAAAACAACTGATTACCTCACTGCAGAGTTGATAAAAGACAATGATTAAAACTATATTCCTTATGGTGAGGAAATGTGAATGGTCTTATTTACAGGGACAGGATGGTTTGTAACAAATAACCCAAAAATCACGTGCCCTTAAACCACTAATCCTCCGACAAAGTAATGACAGACAGTTTATCCAGGCAGACGTTAATCTCTTAATAACAATGAGCTCCTTTTTTGAAAACATTCTAGGTTAAAAATAGATGATCTCCTTTAAAATTAAATACCTTCCTTGCACAATGGAACCTCTGTACTTTAAAAAATGTGATACATCTCTTTCCCTGCAAGAATTCCTTTTCTGCATAAGTGACGATTTTTTTTCCCAGAGGTATGCAACTCATGCAAGTTATGATAACAATGTACAGACAGATGAGTGTAATAGATGCAGGGAGCATAAAAACCATTAAAAGAGAATGTCTGTCTTATGTAAGAAGTAAGACGCTGTGATCATAATCAGTCCAGTGTACACGTAAGACTCAGACTAGAGAGAAGCAGCTGAATTGGGGAGTGACAGTAAACAATAGATTCTTTAACAATCTGGAACAACATTTAGCTCCAGACCGAAGCCTCCCACTTAAGATGTGAGTTGTGTGTTGGATTGTAGGTGTACATTAGTGCATGTTTCTTTTCCAATACCTGAAGACCAGAGCATTTGTGCAACCAAACCCCAGCACCAGAGACTCTGTGATCTCCAAACTTTCAGCTCTCATCAGTGGGACAAGTTGTTTTAATAGCCAGGCCACAGAGGGAGTTCCTATCACCTTTCACAAAAAATACACACATCAGACAATGTTAACAACCTAGAACTGATGAAACCGCAACACTCTACTTTCACATTGTCAGTCTTATTTATTTAGTTCACATTTTACAGTATCAGATCATAAATCTGATTTCTTTATAAATATAAAACCATATCCATCCAATATATCCAATATTCTGAGTTCATACCATCAGCTAATAAGTTGGTGAAATGTTTATTAGTCTGCAGTTTACGCTCAATTTATCTTTAATTTTATAAGTAAAATAACTTATTTACTTGTAGAGATGTAAAGATTTGCTGCATTTCTCTGCCTTATATCAATGGATGACTATAGGAATTTCTTAATTTCATAAAAATTAAAATTATAATTTAGTAATGGAAATAAGGATTAAGACTATATTCCCTCACTACGCAGTTTATTTCAGGACTCTATAAGTTAGCTTTAGTTTTATTAAGAACCCTGATGTCTATCTTAGCTTAAGCACACACCTTGTTATCGTAGGTGACGCTACCATCGGGTGTGGTTGCAGTGATCTCCGATGTAGAAGCCCTAAGGTGGCCAGGCGACATGATGCTGGGCTTGGCCACACCTAGGCATAGGATCAGGTAATTCCGCCACAAAGAGATGTAGTTGTCGCTGGAGCCTGCTGTGCTGGTTTTCTTCGCATTAACTGGACTGCTGCAGAACAGGTGAAGGAGAAGAAGAAAATAATTTGGTCACAAATGTAATGCTATTGCAGCTATTATCTGTGGTGTTGGCTGTTGTTTATGAATAATAATACATGTTCTCGTACTTGGGGTCAACCAGTGGCAGCAGCAGCTGTAGCCGTGTGAAAACATATGGCCAAGCGTATCCCAGGGCGGTGGAGCAGTGTTTGGGGAGATGTTCCTGACGCAGGAAGATGTGCAGACAGAGCACCCAAGGATCCTTCAAACACTGGGCAAAGATCCAAACGTGGCTGGGGCTCTTCACGTCGTATGAACTGCTCACCAGACGAGCAGTCCACTCCACCAGCCACTGGAGGTCAACGTGGTGGCTGAGCGGCAATGTGGACTGGGATAACAAAGAAGAGGGGGTTAAGCAAGAGACACACTGCAGTAAAATAAGTAATCTGTTAGAATGTGTTTCACTGGATCTGGTTTTTTAATCTTGCACTCACTGAATCTGAAACAGCCACATGAACAAAGCTGTCCATCACAGCTGGGCTCAGCTGGTCCATGACCTCTATCATGGGTTTGTCATCGTCCTGTAGGGTGTGACATTTATAGAATCCGCTATTTTTACAACAGTATGACACAATGTGAAAGAATTCAGAGGCTGCATATGGTGCAACTCTAATCGCATCTGCAGACAGATGGCTCTTCTTCCATTCAGCTAGTTTTATTTCCACTTTTTCATCACAACTTGCCATCAATTCTCTATTTGCTAATTATTTAAAAACTAAGCAGATTACAAAGGCCTCTATCTAAATATTTGTGCGTGAAAATGTGAGTTTTCCCTACCTCTGCATGTCCTAGGGCTGTGAAGAGGCAGCGTATTTCTCTTAACACACCGACTGCCAGCTTCCTGGTGCTGATCTGACACGAGCAGAGGAGCAGCAGAGCCAGGCCTTCCACTGCATGGAGCACTGAGCAGTGAGGGCTTCGCTCTGGCATTCTGGGGCTGGCCTGGGGAACAGGGAAGACAGAGAGGGAGGCTTAGTAAACAAATCAAACTGTTGAACTTGTAAATCTGTTAACAATTGGCAAGTGAAAAGCATTCCAACCCCTATGAGCTTGTAAGTTTTTAAACACAGCAACACAGCTCACTAACCTATTTCAAAACTAAAGGAGACAAATGATCTCTGAGATTACGCAATTATGTAGGAACAACTTTCAGATACATCAGTAAAAATCTAAACAAACTAAAACCAGAAGCTCCTGTTGGTTTAGGAGAAGAAAGCAGCTGGTTTTAATTGTACTAACCTCAACTCCACCTCGCATCTTCCCCTGAAGCTGTAGCGCTAACCTCCACTGTGTAAGCAGCTGCAGTAGGAGCTTCACAGATGCATCCTGTAGACCCTGATGGGTGTCTTGGACCTGGTGGAGTTTGACAGTGGACATATGTAAAATCTACTATGTTAGCATTAAATAAATATCAGGAAAGAATACTGTTGTTTGAGTGACTCCAGTTTGCCTTTTACAGTTAATCAAATTAGTGTTGTTTTAAAATGATTAGAAACCCTGGAGACCAGCACATTCAAAATAGTGCTTTACAGATTCTGTTTTAAAACAATTAATAGCCACATTTCAGCAAGTATTGTTGCCACATCATTTTTGAGTTTTAAGTACATTTGTGTTGGTTAGGCATTTCAAAATACAATTATATATATATATATATATATATATATATATACATTTATCATGATAACAACAGACCAAAGGTAAAGCAAGACTGTGTGGTTGCAGTTAGTTTCCATTGAGTGCTACTGTACCTCACGTAAAAGGAAATGTGTGTAACCAAACAGAACGTCTTCCCTCCAGTCTGAGAAATCAAGTAACAGGCTCTGCAGAGAGTTCTGGGATATAAGACGAAGCTCATCGTCCATGTGCACTGTTAGACTACGGAATAGATAAAAACATCCTAAATTAGATTTTAGATAAAGATCAAAATAAGAACTATAGAAAGTAAAATCCCCTGATACTCTTCCAGCTGATTTCAAAATGTGTCAATAAAACAAGTAATTAATTCACAGGACCTAAAACTCACCGTGAGAGCAAGTCAATGAGCTCAGGTTTGGACATGCTATCAGGAAGGATACGAGGAATGGCAGCCACGCACGTCCTAAACAGGTCAATTTTAGGTTTTCTTTCACCACTAAAAAAAAAGAGAGGAACCAGGAAGAAGAGGAACATTAGGCATGTTTGGGAACATCAATGACCCACTGCGAGTTAAGGCTTGAACTGCTGACTTTCTACACCCTACTCTGGAGTTACATACGTGATCATGTCCTCTGGTTCTTTGTTGAGCATCTGGGCACTAGTGAGCATCATGCAACGACCTACTTCCTTGTCCAAATGTCTGAGGATGTTATCCAGAGCCTTACGCACCTGGGAGTAGTACAGGGACATGCCTGTGGAGAAAAGACAGATCATACAGTGATAGTGACAACATTCAAATGACTGCAGTTTAATTGACTGCAGACAGATACAGACCTATTAATTTGGCTTCTTCTTCAGTGAGCGTCTTGCTAAGATATGTTTTCTTCTTCTTCAGAGAGTTTCCAGAGGGCAGAGTGGCTCCTGTGTTGGGCATCGGAGGCTCTCCATCCTTCTGCTGCAGAGCATCCGCTATTACCAGGAATGCACGTAGACCAATGTTCATACGCTGGAAGAGAGATCAACCAAAAAAAAAATCAAGAACGATAGAACATTGCTACAGGGGATTAATCTCTAAAATGTTTGTAGTTTTTCTTCTTTTCCATTTTACCAAATTAATAATTGGATCTAATCTTAGCAGCCGAAAAAGTGAACAATCATTCTGGTCGAGCAATTAATTCCAAGGATCCAACCGCGAACATACAGTTCTTCTAGCTAAAATGCAGATAAAAACTAGACTGCTCCTTCCAGTAAAATGGTCAATGGGTTGTATGTGATTATGTGCATATTAATGATGCCCCTGTGTTATTCTCTTTACCTCTGGATTAAGACTGAAGGCTTTGGTGGGCTTCCCAACACTTAACAGATCAAATATGATCTCCTTCATGGCAAAATCAAGTCTCTCCTGAACAGAAAAGAAAGATTTTTGTGTAGCACAGTGTGAAGCAAGCAAAAATGTTTAAACATCAGTGTCTTACATACCTGAGCAATAAACTGGATAATTTTGACAAAAATGTTGAGGGGCATGTCTCTGGGCACAACGCTACGACTCCCTTTGGGGAACAGAGTGGAGGTGATGGATGTCAGACGACTAAGGGAAGAAGAAATATATTGTAAAAAACAAAGGATATTCTTTACATATTTTACTTTTCAGCAAATAGAGACCATTCCCATGTCAGCTTTTAAGAATGAATCATAAATTCTCACGATGACAAAGGAGTAAAACATCTGAGCTGAAATTCAAGTCACGTTTTGCAGATGAGGAGAGCGACTGCACGTGTCCGTTACCTCTGTGTTCCAGTGTTGCTCTCACACTTTATTCGGATCATGTAGACCCACAGCAGGCGGTAGAGTGATTCTAGAGCCACACGCGCCATCTTGGGGTCTTTGTTCTGCACTCACAATCATGCAGACTATTAAGCATTGTCTTTCACATGATTTCACACCCCTCTATCTTATATACCCATAAGTCTTTTCTCTAAACTTCAAACCATGTGTGTGAGAAATGCAGGAGAACCACTATATAAGTTAAAGGTAAGTCATAATTCTTGAAATGACTAATAAACTATGGGTCATGAAATTGTACAGAAATCTTTACGATCCCTCATAAATCACTTAGTTCTTAACCTGCAGCATTTACCTTAAGGCAATACAAACTGATGGGTTATTTTTCAGAAGACAAGGTATTCGGTAGTGCTACTGCAGGATTACATTGTGTGAAGTTCAGTATTGCATGCACATGTTGTCACTTTGACAGAAATTTATTGCAGTCTTCATAGTTTAGTGAGCCAACCTAAGACTGATCACAAAGCAAATAAATTTACATTAGTTGTTTCCATGGTATTAACAGAGAATCTGACCTTGAGGTTTGAGAGGCAGTTGTTGAGGAAAATGTGCCAACGGTTGAGAAAGAACTGCTTCTGACTGACACACAGCAGGCATGTCACCAGAGGATAGAGAGCCTGGAGAGAGACATCAGATAGGAGACAACGTAAGGCGATAAAACTGTACACTTCCTCACTAGTTTTTTATAAAACCATGTTGCACAGACTTTCAATCTTTATTAAAATCAAAATAAGCTCATAAAAATGTCAAATCTAATCTTTAAGGTGCTTTTGCATCTTCTTTTTCATATATCCATTAAAGCAACAGCATGAATGAAACTGCAGGCAGAACAGATGGATAAACTTGCTGCCTAGTTAGTTCAGTCATCCTTAAATGCTAGTCTACATACATATCATATTATGTATAAAAGAAAGCGTTGCTAACGATCAGTGTGTGTTGAGCACTCCCTTATCATGATTGTTTTTTCAGTGTAAGGTTTGAGAAGAACATTATATACCTGTCACTCCTTATCACTGGAGTTATTTGTTATTTTTACTCACCCATTTCAGCACATCCTCTCACTCAGGCATGTAAGAGCGTAACAATTAAGCAAATGCATGTCATTCCTATCGTGTCTGTCCATTGTACGCTGCCTGACATGACAGGTTATTGTCAGTTAGTGCGCATGCCAGTTTGTTGTTCGTTTGGAAAAACTGGAAAAGAAAGGCTTCTGTGTGAAAAGAGGTGTGTTAAGGCTTGGCTGAATGTTTTTTTTTTTTGAGTATTTGCAGAATCCGTTAAAGGAAGTGTGCTCACTGCCAAAGTGGCATGTCTGCAGCCCTGAGGTCAAAACTGTCTGTCCAAGCGGGAACCAGTGACCATGTCACAAATAGCACATTAACATAAACCAACAATAAGGTGGCACAGCAGCATGATGACACTGTTTGCCAGCATATATGCCTGTTAGATGGATGCAGAATAAATAAAACTTTTTTTTCAGTATTCACTAAAATAAGGGCAGAGCTGATTGTTTAGAATAAGAAGTGAAAATGCAACCACTGAAAAATTTTCATAGACTTAAAATGAAAATACTTCAGAGGACAAAACCATGTTTTTATAAATAAAGACTCAGGTCTGAATATTTAAAGAAAAATGTTTTTACAAAGCATGGTCTGTATATTTATGCAAGCACTATCATCTATAAAGAGTTTGGACTCCACTGATCCAGAGGGAGATTGATCTGTTTCTTAGATTTGTTATTTGATCTAACTCTGGCGCCTAAAGGGTTAAGTCTTAACTCGCCATCTTAAAATGTTTTGAATTATGTTAGTACTAATGTGGCAAAACACTAAGGAGAAACGGTTGAATTTAAAAAACAAAAACATCTCTGTCTTATGAAATTGTCAAATTCCTATAAAATATTCCTATTTTCATTGGTTATTTTAGTATAAATGAATTTTAAAAGAATTCTGGACACACTCTTTGAGGATACTGGTACAAGTTAAAAAGGAAGTGCATTAAACAGTGTTTCAGTTGTAGAACTAGAAGCACTCAGAGAGAGCAGACCTCCGCTAAGCCAATGTCATTTTGTTTTTGGCAATTAGCTAATATTTTTTAGTTAGTAGTTCTAATGGCAAAATTATCCCTATCTAATGTATATCCCGATCTCATCGTAAAGACCTTTTTGAGTAATGTTGCAGACAGACAGACAGACAGTGCCAAAAAACATAACCAGTGTCTTGGCGGAGGTAATGAACAGAAGCAGTAGAATGAATGTAGAATAACTTTTAAGACAAAACAACGCTGCCAAAAACATAATCTCCGTCTTTGCAAAACAAAACAAAAATAAAAAAAATAGCAATTAATTGTAAACTAGATTTATTTTATGTGATTTTGGTAATCCTGTACAAACACTCATGATTAAAACTTTACATCCTCTACCAACTAAACAGAGTATTTTATTGCATGCCTGCTGTCATGAGACCACTACTTTAATAAATGAGATGCACTGATTCTTCTGCCTACCTCCACGCTGTTGTCAAAGAATGCCCATCTGGCACTGCTTCAAAAACCAGCCAGTGCATCACATTACACTTCTTTTACCTCGCCCATACACAGATAAAAGCCCACATGTTGGAGAGTTACAGTAAGTGCTTTCACCAGTTGTTGGTGATGGAGAAGAAATAAAGAGAAATGACCAGTTGTGAAACAGAAAATGGTGAGAAACTTACCAGAGAGTGCTTCTTCCTAGAGGACAGGTCCAGAGTGGTGTCGTACAAACTTTCTACAAAATTTCGAAGACATGGTACGTTCACTTCATTCTTCACAGTCTGAGGGAGGATACAGAAAATCTTTTTAGAAAAAATGTTTTTACCAGAACACAATGTTCTTTCACTTGATGCACATTTCCAATTTACTACATATTAATTAGTATAAAATGTATTTTCTTTAATGCAACAAACCATTCATACATTTTGTGCCGCAACAAGACAGAGATTTCTTATTTTAAAGGCAAAGAAACAACCTCAGTTCAACTCTAACCCTAACTGCACTGCTCTGAGAGATGAGATTAAATGCACTTACAGCAGCTACAGGTACAAGTATTTCCACAAAGAGTCCAGCTAATGAGTGCTTAATGTCTTTATCCTTGACTTCCAAGAAATACTGTGCACACTCCTGCAGACAGAAAGAGACAGGAAGTCATGGGCAGTGACAGAAAGAACATGTAATAATTACGTACATGCAAAATCCCCATTAAAGCCACTACTTCATTATGGAGTGAAGAAATTAAAAACATTCTCCCCAAATTACCATCAAAGAGAAAAAAAGCAGGCTTTTTAGCCCTAATTACACCATTGTAAGTGAAGTGAATGGCTCTATGACAGCACTAAACAGCTTCCAGATGCCAGTGGATGCATAGAAACAGCACATCTGTCTTAAACAGAGAAACTTTCTGTTTTCATGTCAAGTAAATAACAGGCAAAGCAGCATATAATTTCAGCCCAGTTTACCTGCATGAACTGGAAAGAGGCTTCAAAGTCTTCCACAGGGTACATTTTGATGCGGAAAAACTTGAGTCCCATGATGAGGCTGATGGTGGACTGGATGACATATGGGCTCTGCTCCTTCTGTCTCAGCTCCTTAAGCTCAGAGATGAACTTCTTCCTCACTGCTGGGAACCTGTCGGGGAAAACGGCAACCAGATGTGAGCAGATGCTACTTTCTTTAGAGTTTTAGTCAATGCTGGTAATTCCAAGTTTAAACTGAAAGATACTACAGTTAGTGGAACAGTGCAAAAAGTCTTATGCTAAGTGCTCTTACTCCTCTTTGTTTTTTCAAATGCAGTGGGTGAGTGCATTTAAGTGTGTGTTTGTGTAGACACACACCATCCAGAGACATTTTACCAACACTGTTCTGCAGGCCTAAATTTAGAATGGCATCTGGAGGGGTGATGTGGAGGGAAAAGAGCATGTGCTTTTTGCACATACTCTTGCGTGTTTTCAGAGGTCACCACCCATAACAGCGAAGCGAGTGGAACAGTTATCAGCCTCGTAAATACTGAGTGCATTAATAAGGCAAACAGAAACACTGTGACAAACTAAGCTTGGAAATCCTGCCGATAAGGACAAGGATAAAATATAGGTCACTGTCATTTATGAGTTTGTGTACTCAGCTTTTTCTTAATGTGTGTAAATAATGCACACATTGAAACGGGTGTTAGACCTCAGAATGGAAGCTTAATTATCCAGAAAGCTCGTCATCCAAACAGAAGAGTACCATTTTGGTCAGCTTAATCTCAAGATATTGATTGTGGTCCTTTACTTAAGTGATGACTGTGTTATATAGTGTGTGTGTATGCAGTGGCAGTTACTCAGCTGCCTTGTAAACCACCGCCTCATAGTAATAACCTACTGCAAAATGGGAACAGTGTTCACATTTGGTGAACCATTTGGTGTCATTATCCCCGTGAATACTAACACACACATATTAATAAGCCTACAAACACACAGAATAACAGAACAGAGGATGACTGTTATTACTATATGTGTATTTTCACTTAAACTAAAGTTCGAGAGTCAGCGTTTGTTTCTACTAAAACTGGGGTCAGCAGGAGGACAGGTTACTACTGTGACTCAGGATTAAAGTTTCCACACAGTAAAAAAAGCCAAGGGCTGCACCGTGACCTAGATTATAACTCAGATTTAAAACAAAACAAATGTTATGCCAAAATATATTTTTGAAAGAAATTCCAGCATTTATAGTACCTGGACTGTGCAACGACTCCCACAACTTCAGCATAGAGATCAGCCACAATGTGCATATTGCCTGTGTTCGGCCCCAGATACCTAAAGAGTTGATACAATCATCAATATGATCATGATCAGTTGTACACAATTTGTGTTTCTGTAGGTTACTGTAGCTTTCTTACCCTTCTTTGTATTTGAAGTGCTTAAAGGTCAGATTTACAACTTCTTGGATGAGTCCATCCAAAAGAGGATGGAGAGGTATCTGAAAGGACAAAAAAAAAAAAAAAAGGGAGAAGAAAATAATTCAAAATTTATCCTGCCACTTGATAACAATTTCAAACTGTTTTTGAAAAAAGGAGTTAATTATTGATATTCAGCTCAGTCATGGTGTGCATTACTCTTTGAGTTGATTATAATCTAGTTAGTGGAGTAATAAATAGTGCAAGAGTATGCCTGATATCAAGCATGCCCTTACAATATATAGTAATCAATACATTGTACAGCAGCTTGATCATTCTGCAAATTCAGCCTCACCTGCTTCAAAACTTCTATAAGCACTAGAGAAAAGATGAAGTCTATTGCCAGATCCCTCCGCTCCAATAAGTAGTCCTTCTGTTGTTCATCACTGAGTCAGAGAAACACAGACAGAGACAGACAGACGTTACTAGTTATATTTATTCTTAACTTTGCTGATCCTGTCTGATGGGGCCGCTGCCACAAACTTTTTTTCTAACAACAGCACTGCTTAAAAGCAATCTGCTAATTTGAAACTAGCTGATTCTTAGACTTTCAGTTTTCTGTGAGGGAGTTTTGGGGTGCTACTAATTTGAGATGAGTCCTTGTAGTTGCTGGGCAGGGTGGGGGCTGTAGCTCAGGAGGAAGAGTAGTTGTCTATCAACCATAAAGTCAGTGGATTAATTCAAGGCTTCCCATGACTACATGCCAAAGACACTGAACCTGTGTGAAAGGAGACTCACTCAAACATAACAACAGAAGTGCTATATGAATGTGTGTAAATGGATAAACAGCTTGAGTGGTCAACATATGACTAGAAAAACACTATACATGTACAGTTTACTGTAAAGGTTCAGCCACTGTATCGCTCACTTCCATCTTAATTTTATACCAGTCTGTTGTTTAGGTTGATGTGCCATGGTTTATTTGTTTCCTGTTGTGCTTGCTGTACTTTTTTTTTCTTAAGAACAAAGAAATGTGTCATCCACACTTTTCATTTTGTGCCATGGTTAGGTGCAAATAATGGCTCCAGACTGTGTTTGTGTGCTTTTTGCATCATCTCACTTTTTTGACTTGGTGTTGGCTCTGGGTCGGTATTCATGGGACTCATCTTCCAGGCCGTTCTGCCTCTTGTACCAGTCAAACAGAGTCTTCAGGATGGATGGCAGGCAGTATTCTGCTAGAGAGCTCATAGTGCTGATTAACTGCACAGAGACAGAGAGAGATTATAGTTTCTTTAACAAAATAAACACATTTCAAACCTGGGTGAGGGGAAACAGATTTAAAAGGGAGGTATGTGTCAATGTGAAGCACACACACCTGGTCAAACTGTGGGTCTTCTCCTCTCTGCAGAGATTTGTTCAGCGGCTTCTCCTGCAAGAAAAGAGCAGACATTGATGTCCGAAAATGCAAGGTGACATTTTCCTACAAAGCCATAGAGCAGGAAGCTAAATGTTAAATTTATCACTGCTGTGAGGCAAACAACAACATCACTGCACTGTATGAATGTAGTGAAATAACTAATGTTACACCTTCAATAAAATGAAAATGTGTCACAGTCACAGTTTGAATTGCAGAAATCATCTTATTATGTTACTGCTGTAAGTGTTTTGGTACCATAAATCATGTGTTCAGTCCTAAAGTCTTTTAGAATTCCAAAAATCATTAGGATAAAGAAATTAATCACCTTCATCTTTTAACACAATCTAGATTGTATTTTGATATATTGATTTTTCTGGAGGGTAAAAAACAAAACAAAACAAAACCTTAATTTAGTTTTGTTATCCTGTCAGCAACACCAACAATTAACAAGAGATTTCAGAGTTGGGATAGAATTATACAAATTAAAATGCTATTTTATTTAAAAAAGTTTCTGGTTTGTTTACACTGACAATCATGTATGATTATACAGTCTCTTAGTAGTTAAGACTGCATGGTAAACAGACACAGGTTTAAATATTGTGCTGAAGGTCTCTGCATATTTTTCTTAGGTTTGCATGGGTTACCATCTTAGGTATATTATGAAACATTGAATCTGAGTGGCTTTTGTTTGGTCCATCCTTGGATATGCTCTACCAATTTTGCCTGACATCTCCTAAGTTCAAATATATTGTAAATCATGAAGGATGCTAAGGATTGAATGTTGCACAATCAGTTCGTCTGCTTAAAAGAAAGTTGTTAATATATGTTGGTCATAAAAAGTCAATTAATTACACATAATACACACTGATTCTGTAACCTGAGAGAAATGGGGAAAAAAAAATTTAAAAAGTGACAAAATAAAGTGAAAAATCGAATGTTCACTCACCAGTGGCTCAGCCATGATAATGCGAATCTTGCGTTCAGAGAACAAGGTGAAGTTCGCAAACAAGCTTTTGAGGACAAACTCCCCAGGTTTGCTCTCAGGGTCAACGTTAACGGGCGCCATGACGACAGGACCCTTCCTCTCTCCCAATGTTCCACTGGGTGGCGGAGGAGAAGGCTTCAATCCCACTGGGGAGGCTGAGGAAAATTTAAACAGGTTAAATTTGGTCATCTAATTAGTTCCATTTGGACCATATTTAATGCTTTAAGTCTAGAAAACAATAGTCTCCACAATTTTGGAAGTTTGGGGATGTAAACAAGAAGTACAATCTTCCAGCTGTAGTTTTTGTGTGCTTCATGGTAAACAAAGACCCATAAAAGTACAAATATGCACAAATATGCACTATCACCACTGTTGCCATGAATGTTACCCATCACTAGAGGATTTTTACAATGATATTCCCGAACATATTGATTCTCAGTTATTGATTTATGTGGAACTAGAAAGTGGTTTTTTGTATGTTAATTCACAATGTACATTAAGAACGGTCATTTTGAATCACACAGGTGTAAGAAGTTTAATTTAAAATCTATCCTCCCTGTTTTGTGATGCAAAAACAGTTTTTCATACCATTTCATTATTTCTACAATGTTTTTTTTAACACTCTAGGCACACAGATGAGGATGCAAATACACACACACTCACACTTGCGGAGAAGTTCATGTCTTCATATTGCGTCATAATGATCTCATAAGAAAAATAGTAAGTTTTTAATTCCCACAAGACGTGAGAAAAAATAGAAAAAGGTGAGTGTGGAAGACACAACAAAAGGACAAAATACATATGAAGACAGGACATTTCCTGCCATATATTTTTAAGAATATTGACATGCCTCCACAGTGGCAGGCTGTTGTTGCTGAAAATAAATCATAAGTCAAGCAGTTTACAAAAAAAAATAAAATAATAAATAAAAATATATATATATATATATATATATATATATATATATATATATATATATATATATTTCAAACACACCCCTACACACACTCACACAGTGACACCCGTTCTAATTAACCTGTCTTGACCATGTGACCTGACCTCAGTGGAGAAGTGAGCTATATTCCCAGGACAGGACGGGCCTCTTGGCCTCATACACAGCAATCTATTTGGCTGAACATTCACTCGACATAAACACGTGTGCATATGAAAGCATGCCCCTGTACGCTTACCAAGGCCCTTGATGAAGCTGATGACACTAGCCCTGCTCCATTTAGTTGGCATTTCCATGGTGCAGACAGTAAAACAAGCAAAAAACAAAACAAAAAAACAAATGCAGAATATAAAATAGGAAATAAACCTAAACTGTGAGATGGAGGAGGAATGGGACCTTACAGGGTATAAAAAGCAGCTTCCATGATTTTATAAAAAATAATTCCTTGAAAGACATCATAGGCGCTGATGCTATTTAACTTTATAATGCAATTGCTCCATCATACCAGTGGTTTTGTCACTCGGCAGGTTTAACCAAAGCTAGAAGTGTAAAGTTCCATCTTTCAGAAAAAGACAACCAGGTAAAAAAATAAAAATAAAAATCTGAGACTGAGGCAAAAAAGGAAGCTGTCATGACAGCAGCATTACAGCTGTATCCCACAGTCAGTCCAAATGAAACAGGAAGATATGTCATGTCCAGACTGGAGGAGCCATGGCCAGGTTGAAACTCCCCACATGAAGCAATTTGACCCTTAGAAGCTCAGTGCTGCAGTCACAAAAGTACAAATAACATAAGAGTATCCTTTGAAAATTACAGAAAAGATGACAAGTGCCAGCTTATTCTGTAATGGGTGAACTTTACTGACAGGGATTGAGAATATTTCCAGTATCTTGAACAGAGGCTGCTGAGGGTCCCATGTCTGGCAGCTATATGAGCCTACATGCCAACTATCAGTTTCAACTTAAGCTTCTGCTCCACCTCCAACCTGCAACCCCTTCTCTGCACAATAGTTCCGGTGACTTTGGAATCCTTGAAGCCCATTAGAAAGAAGAACTGAAATGCAGTGCTTCTTAGAAAAGTGGCTCTGTAGTTGTCTTTAAGTTGTCACTGGCAGTTAAGTAAAGTCTGCTCCTTGTAGAGAGGTCTGACCAGAAGATTTGGGTTGGAATTTCAACACTGCTCCGAGAGAGAGCTGAAGGGAGGAGGGACGTGCTATATATAGACTGCTGGCGGTCACTCTCTTACATACCCACCACTCCCACTGACCCCTACTCATACACAAGTGCGAACACATGGAAACACATGCACATACAGAAATACACACAGACGTACTGGTGGTGTAAGGGAGGAAAACTAAGTAATTTGGTTAAACTTAAAAGCAAATGGCACTAATGTGATTTGGTATATACAAGGTCCAAACAGAGATAATCCATTATGGCTTTTTAATGACATGAATATAGTGTGTGTATGTGTGTGTGTGTACACTGTACACGCATTTGTTTAAGTCTTGAGAATGTCACCGGAGTGGAGTTACGAAAAAGAGGACATAACAGTATCGCATAAGACTGTCGATACAACACACCTGAGCACATCCTCCTGGGAATCTTATAAGCAATTGCATGACTCAGCATTTTAAAAAATGGTTCAGCACAAATTGCACATATGCATTCAATAATTTCAGATTTTACTGAACACTAAAATGAATTTTAAAATACTGTATGAGACAAAGAATGAAAGAAAAAAAAAACAAGAAGAAGAAAAACATACGTCAATGAGAAGTAGTGGTATGATAAGAGATGGACAAGATCACTTTCCATGTCAGTCTATTAAAAAAAAACTGCTGATGATGCAATCTCATGTGACCCTAGTATCACTTATTGTTTGTTTCTTCTAACAATTTACTGAGAGCAACCAAACTAGAAAACAACATCTAGATGAAGAACTAAAAATAAAAGTAGATTTAGGTTTACCATCCTGCACACCATTTGAGCAGACATGCATCCTGAGCTAATGAAAAATGTCTAACATGCACTGTGACACAGACTGACGGTACCCATGTGACGCAAGAATGCATCACATGTGAAAATTAAAGTCAAGATGTTGACTTGGGGTATCATAAGCCTCCCAATAGGCTTGCTAAAGATAAATTTATCCAACCCATGCAGGTGCAGTTTGCTGGCTGTTTCTAGGTAACATAGATTGTGATGAGTCACTTTTGAAAGCACAGACAATTACCACACAAACTAAATGCCTTCAACAAGCCCTAGCAAAACCAAACCTGCTTGTTGTCGGAGGCAATGGCTACCAAACAGCTGTGTGAGATAAATTGTGGCAACATGGTAAGTTTGTTGTCCTAATATAGGCTGCAATTCAACTAAGAGCTTTGATTACATAAAAAAATCTTGGCAGCTGAAAACAAATCCTTGGTTATTGCAGTAATTTAATGCAAGCATTTAAAGAAAATCAATCGAAATTTGTTCTGATAGATTGCAATGACTTTCTTCAGTCTAAAAATACAGATTAAAATAATTTCAGCTATGTGTGTGATTATTACAAAAGCTTGGCATGAGCTGAAACAAGTTTAACCTCGTTAGGTCACCTTTTAATTAGAAGTATTGTTTTCTTGAAACACCAGCCTAATTTGGCCTTCAAACTGACTTTCAAGTATTCTGCCTGCTAGTTTAAAATGGGGAAATGTGCCACCTTAACTCCCATGACCTTTCAAAAATGACTAAAAAGAACCATCAACATGACAAACGAAACTACTTTCCAACCCTTATTTCAACAAAACCCTGCTGACAGTAACCTTCAAAGACCTAGTAATATAAGCTTCATAAGTTTGTCCTGCCATATATGCATACATGAACAGAATCTCTGCATCCTCTCCATTGACTAATAAACAACCAATGTCACAGTAAAGTTAAACTACAGACTGTGTGGTGATGAGTCCCAGTGGGGCAATGACACAGAGAGGCTTTCAGCATAGTGTCATGTCTCAGATTCATGAATCTACTGCTGTACGGGAGAGTACAACATGTCCAGTTGGGAACTGTTAGAGAAGATATTGCTGGGGGTTTGTCCCTGACATTTAGCTCTATAAACTGAATAACTGATAAAGTAAACAACACCAAAAGTAAGGCTGACAGACTGATAACGCATCTTAACACTGTTTTGCACAAAGATTATCACAAAGTCAAACACCATCTTCTTTGTTTGCTGACTAATGTGCTGTATAATTAATATAGAAAACTGCTGAGGTGTCAGATTTACCCTCAACCCCTTGAGCAGTTATCCTTTGCTCAACCGCCTGCCTTCCATTATTCCATTACGTAGTATTGCCAAGTATTCACAGCGTTGATCATGTTATATCCTGCATGTTTTCTTTAGTTTCTACTCTTAAAACACACTAAAAATAAGCGTTTTCAGTATACTGGAAGACCTCTCAATGGCTAATAAGTCTGTTACCAGTGTGTCATGCATTTGTTCAGCATACCAGCAACAACAACTGTCATCTGTTAGCTGTACTCACTGCCTCCTAAAGACTTGAGGAGAGACTTGATGCTGATGTCAAAGAAGCCTGAATCCTGCTGGCTGGTCGCCATGGCTGCAGAGGCAATGTCGCCACGGTGACAGACAGCAGAGGGGGGATAGGACGGCAGGATGAGGCGTTGCGGACAGAGCAAGTGAGAGGAAGAGGAGAGCGTTCCGAGAGGGAAAAACAGGGAGAGAGGGAGAGAAGGATGCAGGTGGGCAGTGAGCGATGCGGATGTTACAGCTATCTGCTGCTGCTGAGACTGTGCGTATGTTTGTTTGTGTATGTGCTCAAGTATAAACGTGTGTGTCAGAGAGAAAGAGAGCACAGTCAGCCTTGCCTGAGCTCTGTGTTGCTATCTTGCTGGCTAACATCCCCCCATCCCCTCTCTGTTTTGCTCTCTCAGGACAGTGATACACAGATGTTGGGAGATGCAGGCAGCCAATCCTCTTAGAGAAAAAGACAAAGTGAGAGAGAGAGAGAGAGAGAGAGAGAGAGAGAGAGAGAGAGAGAGAGAGAGAGAGAGAGAGAGAGAGAGAGGGAGGGTGGGGGTATGGAAAATACAGGCAGATAGGATGGGATGGTAAAATACAAAGTGACTGGCAGTAAGGAAACAATAAAAGATGGGACAGAGACAGAACAGTTGTACAAGAATAATGTAGTTTCTGCTTCACATTGTGCTGAATGAATATGCTGTGAGCCCACCCTGACCAATGAGGGACAAGAGAAACAGTGACAGGCAGCTGCACCAGCCAATAGCCAGAAAGAACTGGTCTATGGCGTCACTGTCTTAAAATAATGCATACAAACACTAGACCAATAACATACAAATTCTTGAATTATCATCTATTATTTTTCTTCTCTAGAGAAAAAATCCACAGGGACGAATGCAATACTTAAGCCACCTTAAAGAGGGTAATGGGTTAAAATAAGTGGAAAAATAAAGACCCAACAGACAGGACGTCGTCAAGGAAACATGGATGTGGATCAGTTGGAGAGGAAATCTATAAGATGCCTCTTCAAATTGTCCAACATTAAATTTCAAGGAGCCAAAATCAATTTTTTTCCACACTAAGATTTCACTAGAAGCAGAGCAGGTATATTAAGGGACATGAATATATATCTTTACAGTAATTTTAATTATGATTTTTTTTTTCAATCATCTGAGATGGCTCTGCTATTTTCAATCACAAAGAATATGTTCAGTACAATTATTTTTATTTTGTTCTCCTTCTTCTGAACCCCTAGAGACTTGTGGCAATTTGGAAAGCCACTAAAACTATAAACGTCAGCTGGGGATAAACAGCTTCATGTACTGAAATGTCAACATATACAAAGAAGCAGAGCAGAAGAAGGGCCATTGCTTTGAGTTTGATAAACAAATTTGAAAGACAGGAATATACTGTTTGAGTGATTTATGAAGTAATAGCTAATTAAAATATTTGCAGAGGAGCAAACTTCAGTCTGTGTTATTATCCCCATTTCACACTGCTACAAGTTAAATTGAACTCTAAAAACACTGCAAGAACACCCTTTTTTCAAAGTGGTACACATATAAACTGTTATGCATACTAATATGAATACCTGAGAAGTTACAAAATCTGATAATTTAACTAAAGTTAAATCTGATATCTGGAGGGCAAAATAATAAAATGGTGACATAATTTATTAATAACCTCAAATTAAGTTTGGTATCTCTGTACCCACATTTCTTTGTAATTATCAGCTGACATATGCACCGACATTGAGGTAATTAGCTTATGATGGCCAATATATTACTCTGGATGGATGGATGTATGGTTTCCACTCCCAATCTCTGTGTCTGTATGTGTGCAGGTGTTATGACAGCAAAACATTCTGGCATTTAATTTGTTCTCTTCACCATACTTACATTGCTACTAGCCCACACCAACGCTGTGCGGCTGATATTATCCCCCTACCCCACTGTTTCATGACAGATCTAAAGCTCATATGAAGAGCTTACACACAATTTTTGAAAGTGAGACAAAAATTGAAGAGAAGTTCTCCTTTTTCATCTTAAAGATTCACAAAGTCTCCTGACTATCCACACAAATCTGTCAAAGCAAAAAGGTACAGACTATGGTTGCATGGATAAGACTAGCAGTGCAAGCAGATAATTAGGGTCATCCTGTAATTCCCTGGATGAACTGTGGAAGTGCCACAGGACATGTGAATGGTAAAGGGAGGGAGACTGTAGAAAATGAGAGTAAAAGGAAGAATCAAAAATGTTTAAAAGAAGTATCCTGCAAAGCTGTAGCTCACAGGAGAGCTGGGGAGCACAGCATGGCCTGGTTCACATTAACAGACAATTAAAACCAAATCTCAGCGGAGGAGAAATAAACCAGAGAACCGCTGCAAGTCTATTATAAGTGCAAATTTTCTGCTAAGTCGGGGCCAAAATATCAGCAAATCACCATTTCAGACATTCTGTTAGTATCTGTGTTAACAACTTCAGCTTACTTAGTGGTGTCATGCACTCTTTTTCCACACAAGTCCATGAAAATGTTGGGAATTACAGTTTGCTGACTGTTTTTCACACTCATAATAAAGTCAGATGTGGCAGATTATGGGAAACTTTTGCTGTCATGTAGACCAAGTTAAACATGATATATGACATTTTTGTGCAAGAAGGAATGCTGCAGATAAGCCTTAGATTTTAAGATAACAAAAACAGAAATGTATGAAGTTAGGATGCACTACATCTCTTTCTTAAATTATCTGCTTTTCTAGATGTAAACAGCATCCTCTTTCTATCAAGGAGGAAAGGTTTGGACAGAGAAAAGTACAAATAACATGTGCGTGTTGGAGGGCGTCTCATGGCCACAATATGGAAATCTATTCAAATTCATGACTAACAACAACTCATTTTCCAAAAAGTAACAGCTACTCATAATTGAGTTTAGAAGTAAAAATCATGGACATCAAAACACACACACACACACACACACACACACACACACCCTCATGGAGATCTGAGATTCCAAACATTCTGAGCAGAGGCCTGGGCATGCCAGCTGCTGGAATGTGACTCCTCCATACACACACAGGCAAACACACGCATTTCATACTAAGACAAATGAGTAAGATGTAAATTGTATCACGTTTA
Source organism: Melanotaenia boesemani (assembly GCF_017639745.1). Lineage (NCBI taxonomy): Eukaryota > Metazoa > Chordata > Actinopteri > Atheriniformes > Melanotaeniidae > Melanotaenia > Melanotaenia boesemani. Next base: position 12,343,075 of record NC_055696.1, read on the forward strand.
ATTTAAAAGCTCAAATTAAAGACGTGTTTGGTTTAAGCTTTGAGCGGCTGCATAGTTTATTTGATTTATTGCTCTTTTGGTTTGTAATCCATCGTTTGCTTCGTCTGACTAAAAATTATATTTCTGTCATCTAGCAGAAGGAGGAATTCCTCATATCTGTACAAAGACACTTCAATGCTTTGGTTCTACATATTTGTTTCCTTGTTGGAAAAATTTAAGAACCAAGGAGTGTTTAATTGCGAATGTTAAACTGCTGCTGGCCATTTCTCTGTTCAGGATGGTAGGGCAAAAATGGGTAATCAGTGTTAATATACAGCCATCTACCACTACAGTTATTTAAACTGTAGTGAGTCATCAGAAGAGGCTCCGTACACCTTCAATAGGCTGTAAGTCCATCACAGGGCTTACACAGAGCGACTTACAGCTTTTATGGCTAATCAATACTGTACTGTTTGCACTTCATCTGAAATTACAATCCTGTTTTTCCGTATATCTCCTTTAGGTTTCATATTAACTGTTTTTTTTATTTTTAAAACATTGTTCTACACTAGTTTAGAAACTGTGACAAGGATTTCTCCTGGTAAATATGGCACTTTTTAACATTTGCCACGATGAGTAACCAAGCCAATGGGAAATATGTTTATATGTGGGAGCAGGTGGTTGAGCTTTCCAAAGCCCAAATACTGCTCACAATACGAAGTTCTTCCATTGAACTGAATGTTATTTTGACATGATCAATGGCTGCAGGGTGGTGTGGTGGTTAGCTCTGCTGCCTCACAGCAAGAAGGTTGCTGGTTCCAGTCTTGCCTGGGGAGGGGTTCGATGGAGTTTGCATGTTCTCCCCGTTTATGTGTGGGTTTTCTCTGGGTAGTCTGGCTTCTAGGGCTGGGCAATTAATCGAATTTTAATCGCAATTACGATCTGGGTTTTCAACGATCATAAAAATGAAATGGTCCGATTATTTTTTGTCCTTCGATTTGTGCTGTTTTCAAATCGAGCGCAGCTGTCATTGCAGCGCTTTGCTGCAGACTCCTCCCACAGCCACGACCGCTTTAGTTTTATTCAGAATGAGTTGCAGACACCTGGACACACGGACACACAAAAATATAGAAAAATGTTCAACTTTTGTGAGTCGCAACTAAATAATCCACCAGCTCCCAAAGTTATAAACAAACAGAACTTTTTTCTCAATTAACACAGTGAACAATCCGGGAACACTTTGGACAAACGGCATCACTGCCATCTCAACACCATTTTAGTGGACTGTCTCTCTCTTCCCTGTATGATGAGTGTAGTGAGGGTGTTGTGAAAGACGTGGTGACAGTCCGATGTTTTGCCACTGCTACAGACCTGTGGTAAAGCCGCACCAGAGCCGTATAGAAATGTCGCGCTACATTTTATTGACGCAGATTTTAACGTGAAAATGAAATGTCTCCAGACTATTTTTCTTTTCCAGATCACACCAGAGGGAACATAGCTGCTGGTCTGAGACAAACAATAGCTATGGGGACCTGGTGGAAAGAAACTAGTCAGCATTACAACAGTGAACTGAACACTTCAAATGTCATCCCCCCCCCCCCAAAGCCTCTTATCTATAATCGTGTTAAATAATCGAGATCTCAATTTCAATCAAAATAATCGTGATTATAATTTTTCCCATAATCGAGCAGCCCTACTGGCTTCCTTCCACCATCCAAAGATATGCATGGTAGGTTAACTGGTCACATTGTCCCTATGAGTGAATGTGAGCATGAGCGGTTGTTTGTCTCTCTGTGATGGCCCTACGATAGACTGGCCATCTGTTCAGGGTGTACCCTGCCTCTCGCCTGCTAATTGCTGGGATAGGCTCCAGCCCCGTCAACCCTGAGTTGGACTAAGTGATAAAGAAAATGCATGATCAATGGCTAATCATCATCATGGCTGCAGGAACATATCCATATGTCTGTTAAAATATATGGGTAAACAGAGGCTGCAGGCAGGAAAAAGTAAAGCAGCTTTGCAGTGCCTGTTAACAACAGATAATGTAATTGAAACACTTCACTCACAAAGGATCATCTCATACTCCTTAAATTAAATTGTTAAATATGACTTTGTGTCCATGTTGTGTTGTGAGACTAAACTAAAGCATCAGAGGTCCAAGAAAGAGTCAAGACTAATTAAGTTTCAGCTGAAAAATATATTTATTATAACAGTTATTCAATTCAAACTGTGAAAACTGTGCTTGCCATAATTTTGTAAAGCAGTTTGCAACCACACGTGGCAAAAATAAAGTCTTTGTGTTGGAGAAGGTGTAACTGTCAGTGTTGAATATTTCTGCGTTCATTAATTATAATGCAAAAAATCTTTCAGCACCTGATCACAAAACACTTGCTAATTATTACTCAACAGGGCAACTCATCTTCTGGTTTAAAATTATCTTGTTGAATAATTTTAAGTGGTCGGTAAGGTACAAACTCACAGTGTGTAAACAGCTACACACAACCCCAGAGAGGCTGTTTGAGGCTCAGGCTTCACACAGTGGTGTCTGCTAGACACAGCTGGGTTCATCCAATAGATAGCTGTTGTGAAGAATGTGTGAAAAGTTTTTATGTCAGGCATACCAGTCTCTCCTACATCAAAGCTTCAGTAGTACACATCATCATAGCGGAGAAGCTCCACAGTATTCATTTCATTGCACTGATTGTGTCAACAATTTGACCTTTATAATCTTCATGCTTCTCCACTGAAAAGTTACTGTAAATTCCTCCTAAAGGATACGCTTGTGCAGGTGGTCCTTTGTCAGACACCACCTCACTCCAGAGTTCCCCTTTCACTGTTACGGTACTCAGTTTACTCTCTTCCTTTCATATTAAAGATTCCACACCTTTCTGCTTCTTTTAAATAACCTAACCAAAGCTTAATTATCTTTAAATGACTTTTCTTTACACATCTTTCTGACAAAATCATTCATTAATGATGAATAATCAAACAGACACACTGATTTCTTTGTCTCCTCAGCAACAAATTGATACAACTGTTTTACTTTGAAAGTTACAGAGATAAACAGATCATGCTGCTACTAAAAAGTAACAGGTTCAGGCACAGCTGCTCCACTGGTGTACTGACTGACTTTGTTTTTTTTTTTTTTAGTGTTCAGCCTCAAAACAACTTTTACATGAAATAAGAATTCATTCAAACAACCCAAGTTGTGCTTTTTCTTGTCTTAACTCTAATAAAGTACATTTAAAACAAAGACTTAAGCTCAAGAGCCTGCCTCCACCTACCTTCAATGATATTTGTTCTCTTTCTCTTTGAATGGATCTTTGAAAACCTCCCAGTAAAGGCACTGGGGTCAAACGTGTCCAGTGACAGAGAGGCAATGCGCCCCAGAACGATCCCATCCTGGCCTTGGCATCGGTTCTCCACATCCTGGTCTTGAACTTTCCACTGAGAGTGGTCATTGCAGCGATCTGAACCACCACTTTCAGCTCTGAGGCTGGCAGAGCTTCTTACATCTTCTGCAGACATGTTTCCTTTATTGCTTGGCCCCACGTGCTGCAGGAGTTAAACCCACTCCTGTCTATAGTCAAAATATGGCTCTCCTCAGAGCTAGCAAGTAGGTCTTACATAGTTTAACAGTAGAAAAGGAAAAACAAGGTAGAAAAAGCCTTGTTTCAGAAAAGGAAAAGTTTAGAAAAAAAAGTTGGAGAGCCTGTTCTGGCAGTTCTAAAATCCCAGTTTCACTGCTTTCACAGCCTTTTTGTCCACATTTGGTATCCAGTTTCTTTTCAGCATTTCTTCTCTGTATGCTGAGTTCATTCAATCCAGAGACGGTGAGGTCATCGCCTTGTTGTTACAGATACACAGCTCTCCTGAGAATTCAGCTTCTTCTCTCGCAAATCTCTCTCACTCTCTTGTCCAAGATTAAAAGAAAAAAAAAAAAAACGTGTTTCTGCGTCTTCTTATATTTTAAGAGGTGACTTGATTTTCTCAAAAGTTTCTCAAAAGACGCTCTTCACATGCCTAGCTGTGGCTCTCACCTGCTATTTGGCCTTTTATCTCTGTCTTTCTCAGTCTTTTGAGTCTCTGAGGCACAGCTGTGTTTCTTCGCTCTCAGGTGGTGCACAAGGGAGGGATCCAATTCCAAGAACGCAGCTTGATTGGATGGTTTGAGAAGTTTGGGTGGTTCTTCTATTTCCTCTCCCTCTCATGGTCTTTTTTTTCCTCTCTTTCATTTCTCAGCTGCAACCCCCCCTTCCCTCCAACAGACTGTTCAGCAATGAGCACATTTTTTCTGTTTAATGTCCTTTTTCACACACCTGTTTCTCAATCAAGTTTAACTATTTTTATATAAGAACAAAACACTATAGATTAACTTTCATTTGCTTGATTCATACACCCAGAACATGGCATGTGGGTGTAAGTAAGAGTTGCTATCCCTGTACTTACTGGTTGAGGCTGTTTAGCCAGTTACAGTAACCTCAACATGTTGATTGGTGTAGGATTACTGAAGGCAGACACACCCATCCACAGAAGGCGGAAACAAAAGCAAACACAAACAAACAAGAAGACTTCTAAACAAAGTCCAAATATTTTGAGAAAGTCAGCTTTTAGTCTTGATTAGTTGATGAATTCCAATGATAACTTTGAGGCTATGTTGTTAGTGTGACAGAAAGACAAGTTTAAGTTTGAACACGTGTGTATTACAATACAATGGAAAATGGTTGAAATCAATCCTGATAGAATAAAAAAATAAATAAAAAAAAATCCTGGATGATCCTGAAAAGGGATCAAGAGTTAAGAATAACTGCAAAACCTAAACCAATTAACAAATTTTGCTTGACAAACTTTTAGTGTGAAGCAAAGTGCTTAGAAGACTGTCAACAATTGCAAAAATGCATTTATCATTCATAAAATCACATTTATGTGTTCTTTATTTTATCTCATAAGCACTCAGTATTTGTCAGGAGACACCTACCCTGAGGTGACTTTCTGCTGTTTACGTCACTGTTGTTATGACATCAGGCCCACTGAGTGCCTCACCCAAGAGCACGTGTGTGGGTTTAGAAACGAAACTCACATCCTGTGTGGACAGATGCAGCGCAGGTTTCATTAGTGTGACTGCTGACATGAAAATGTGTGTGTCGTGATCTGTGCCCTAGTGACCTTCTGAATGATTGAATGAATGAATGAATGGTATATAAAAAATTGTGTATAAGCCATTTCCCAAGTTGAGAGATTGTAAAAAGCTACAAAGAAGAGAAGTAACCACATCTCTGTTGCCTGCTTGGATGCCTGCTTGATGCTAAAAACCTGCTGGCAGCGAGCAGCTACACCCTTGAACAACGTATGTCCAGTAGGGTTCACAACCAAGCTGAAACATTTGCTCCACATAGTACCAAAAATAAATCTGAATACTGAGTTTTTTCTAAAACCCAAAATTTTCTCAAATTTTTCTTAACATTTTTCTAAAATTTAGCATCAGGATAACTCTAGCACACAGACATCTGCAGGGACGACAGACTTACTCTAATTATAATGGTTTATTATGGTCAATGAATGCATCACCATCTAAAGAAAAAGGTCTCACAAGGTATAACACCTCCGTAACACCTACGTCTTAGATAAAATTGTCTGGAGACAGGTTGCATTGCAGGAAATGTAACTGACATGTTTGCTTAAACATCTAGCAAATCATCTAACTAAAAACCCAAAGTACACATTGCTAGCCAATCAAAGGCAGAGTATTTGGTGGTTTAAATGTTTAAATTAGGGGTTTAAATGTCATTTAAATGTGCCGTCAACCATGTGGCAAATAAATACAGTGGTTTAGGCTGGCAAACAAGCAGTGAAAGGCACAATGCCAAAGTCAGCTAGGAAGGCGTGCCATCTCCTAGAGGAGTATAATAGCTAAGTAAGTCAGACTCAATTGTACACACGGTGGTTTTGCCTGGGGCGGTTGGGCCCCATCGGGTTCCTGAGCAGGTCTCTGCTGGGGGGAATGGGTGGCCCTTGGGCCTGTGGTGTGCCTGCCCTCTGTTGGGCCCGCGCCGCGCCGCGGTGCCCCTGCCCCATCGCGCCGGGGGGCTCCAGTCTGGGGGCCCCTCTGCTCTGGTCTGAGTGGACCACTGCTCTGTCTGCTTTGACTGTCCTGGGCTTGGTGCTTTGTGGACCTGCTGGGCCTTTGGGGCCTCGGGCTCCCCCCATCCACTGCTGATGCTTCGGGGTGCGGCGTGATCACGGCCCCCTTGCAAGCACACATTTTATCTTTGTTGCATGGCCACACACGCATTTTCACACGTGCATGCTCACAAACGTGCTTGTAGGGCTGGGCAATTAATCGAATTTTAATCGCAATTACGATCTGGGTTTTCAACGATCATAAAAATGAAATGGTCCGATTATTTATTGTCCTTCGATTTGTGCTGTTTACAAATCGAGCGCAGCTGTCATTGCAGTGCTTTGCTGCAGACTCCTCCCACTGCTGCAGACTCCTCCCACTGCTGCAGACTCCTCCCACAGCCCCGACCGCTTTAGTTTTATTCAGAATGAGTTGCAGACACCTGGACACACAGGAGGCGGCGTCGCTCCTTCTCCATCATTTTCTATGTAGACTTGCGCGAGGAAGTGAAAATCGCTGCCCTCCTCCAGCCAAGCGACAGGCGACAGTCGTGCATGTAAAATGTTGCGTTCGTGCACGCAGACGTGAACACAGGGGCCTGCGACGCAACACAAAAAAATAGAAAAATGTTCAAGTTTTGTGAGTTGCAACTAAATAATCCACCAGCTCCCAGAGTCACAGAGAGACAAACGTTACAAACAAACAGAACTTTTTTCTCAATTAACACATTGAACAATCCGGGATTTAAGAAACTCATCAACACTTTGGACAAACGGCATCACTGCCATCTCAACACCATTTTAGTGGACTGTCTCTCTCTTCCCTGTATGATGAGTGTAGTGAGGGTGTTGTGAAAGATGTGGTGACAGTCCTATGTTTCGCCACCGCCACGGGCCTGTGGTAAAGCCGCACCAGAGCCGTGTAGAAATGTCGCGCTACATTTTATTGACGCGGATTTCAACGTAAAAAAGAAATGTCTCCAGACTATTTTTTCCAGATCACACCAGAGGGAACATAGCTGCTGTTCTGAGACAAACAATAGCTATGGGGACCTGGTGGAAAGAAACTAGTCGGCATTACCACAGCAAACACTTCAAATGCCCCCCCCCCCCCCCCCATCTATAATTGTGTTAAATAATCGAGATCTCAATTTCAATCAAAATAATCGTGATTATCATTTTTCCCATAATTGAGCAGCCCTACGTGCTCGTCTCTCTATCTGCTTCTGACTAGATGTTGCTGATGTTTGTGTGTTGGTACGTTTCTCTGCAGGTACGTTTGATGACTACTGTACTTTTTCATATCATTATCCTACTTTTCTTTATGTATCATGTAGTACTGTGGTAGTTTATATTGTTTTTTTTTGTGGTGTGTTTTATGCAGCCTAGACAACTGTTATTTACACATTTAAATCCTGTCCTTTTCTCCCTTTTTTTCCCCCTTTTCCTCTATCTCCCTGTCAGGTTCGGCACTGACATATAAAGACTAAAGAAGATAAGATTACAATAAAAATAATAAAAATATCAAGGGCAGCTATGTATATAACATGTCTACCTTGGTAGAGCTAATCTGTGAAGAAAATATGGCACACAGACCACCGTTCTGTATGTTAGGATGCTGGACAGGACAGGGTAAAAAAAAAAAAAAAAAAAATTTCATTTCCATCTACTATTTGTAAAAAAAAGAAAAATTGAGATGATCTAACTGACTCCACAGCTTTTGATGGATCACAATGGAGTTCACTGCGGTTCTCTGAAGAGCTACTCAAGGTTGCTGGGGTGTTGTTTGCTTGACTTGGTCAAGTGTGTTTTGAGTCACAGGTCAACACTCTTTTACACACAGAAAACCCCATTTATAACTCCTTTTGAGCTTCTTTTCACTCTGTGATGCAAACTGATTGCGTAACAGTTTTTAAATGAGTTAAAAACTTAAAGTGAATTGCTGACAAGATTAAAAATGCACAGCTTAATTCAAACTAAACATGGGTAGTCCAGCAGCTTCAGCAAATAAATTTAATGTTATGATATTCAGACACACAATGGATTTATTTTCATGCCACAATGATCATAATTAACATCCTGAGCTACTTAGCAGATATTACACAGACATAAATCTGAACATGAATTATGAGATAAGTGCCACCCCGTTACCCACTGAACCCACTAACACCCAAAAAGACACACTCAAACCACAGGGTCACAGCTTGTGTTAAGCTTAAGATATTTGACAAAACAGCAAGTGTCATAACAATGGTTCACCCCCTGACTGAGCACTCATTATGTCATTCACATCTTTCTATTTTGTTTCCCAATTTGATTTACTTCCAACTTTTCCTTTAATTCTACCAGTCACAACAGTGTTATGTCTGATGGCCCCTTTGTTTTGGTCTTGACCGAGCAAACAACTTTGTGTCCCTGTCAGAACAGCGATGACGTCTGAGCTAAAAGAAGAGACACAAAATGGTGCCATCCAGTCTATCTTATGGTTTTGAATATAAAATCATTTCCTCTTCCACACAGAAATCATCAAAGCCAAAAGGAAACCACAAGGAATGCAACGTCATCACTTTACAAGGCTTGATGACTGTCATTATGAATCTTGTTTTTTCTTTATTTCCTTATATCTACATTCCTTTTAATTACTTTCACACATTTCATAAATAGCCAGAACTTGTTTGTGAATCAATTTATTCACAAATAGGGTCATTTGTGCCAGTAGTTATCAACCCTTGATTTAAAGATATGTTGGTAGAGCTACAAGATATGTCCTTATCTTTTTTTAATTTTATCACTGATGTGGAATCCACTTCACCCAAAGAATAATTTCTTCTACTTATCACCCTTCTCCTTATCATTTAAACTGCGCCCACTGAGCCCTCTGTGACAATGGAAAACTGTTTTCTCTCTTCTGTCACTCAACTATGCTGTAATGTTAACCATTGCTCAGACCGCCCTGGATGCTGGGCAACCCGGTCTAACAGGACAGCTGAGGGGATAAACATGTTTACTTAAGGCTTATGCACTGAAGCAAGACTTGAGCTCTGGGGTTCACTGGGATGAAAGGTAAAATAAAGGACTTCATAGCAGAAGTCAGTCGCTTTTCAAAAAACAATGCAACCTTGCACCACAAGCACATTTGCTTCCAGAGAACACATGCTCAAATGTATATAGAAAGTACTTGTCAACACCAGTGCCATTTAAAAAATACTTTCGTTTTTTTGGCTTTGTAGGCAGCATTCAATGCCAAGTATCAATTCGTAAATAGTTTTTTTTTTATTTAGCATCCAACCTAATAACATTTTAATAATCAAAATCTATTGCAATACTGTACAAAGTAAAGGACTATCTGTGTCAGAAATCGCTTTTTAGTCTATATAACTCATTGATTGTTCCATATATGACCTATTTTGTAGGGATATGGGGAAATACTTTCCACACAAACACAAATTCAGTTTTTCTACTGCAAAAGAAGGCCATACATATAATTTGTAAAAAAAAAGTATTATGAACCAACAAATCCACTATTCATTCTGTTACACATACTGAAATTCAGAGATCTAGTAGATTACAACACAATTCAAATCATGTATAAAGTTAATACTAATCAAATGCCATTCTGTATCCAGAGGCTGTTTAAAAAGAGGGAGAAATGTTATGAACTTAGAGGAAATTAAATGTTTAGCAAACCCAGGGTACGAACAAATGTCAAGTTTCACTGTATATCTGTCACTGGTGTCAAATTGTGGAACAATTGTTCTGATGACTTAAAAATGAGTTCTACTTTGAAATCACTTAAAAGAAAGTACATAAATGATATAATAATAAAGTGTCATGATAAATGACATGCAAAAGATTTTGTGGGTACATTTTTTTTTCACATGTTGCTCTTATTAGCAATTGGGGTAATGATGTTAATCTTTTTTCAATGTCAATTTAGTAAATTATAGCAAATTGGTAACATTGTTTTAGTAATGGGTAGGCATTTTATAAGCTACTAGCTTCAGCCTACGCCCTTTCGGTCTTTGTTTTTTTTTTTCCTTTCTGTAATATGTTTTATTTACTTTCACTATGCCGAAATAAATAAATAATCCTTATTGTGACTTTTAAATTGCACATAAATGTCCTATATTTGCCATTTTTGGCATCAGGCAAAGGTATCATCAGACTGTACCAACAGTAAAAATATGCATAATAAAGTAATAAAAATGATATGGAATAAATGTAAATAAATATAGTAGTGATGAAAAACCAGAATATTTGCACTCAGAATTAGCCATAGCAGAAGCAATGAATAGCAGTAAATGGGAATTCTCAAGTAAAATACTGAAGGGCAGTACTTTTAATTCTGGACCCTGTCAATGGGTCATTACACATGCATTGGGGCAGAGGACACTATAACCACCTGCACATCATAGAGATGACCTTCCTTATGCTGCAAAAACAACTCTGACCAGTCAGGGCATGGACAAAGATATTTGAGGGTGTCTTGGAGTGTCTGGTACCAGCAAGTGATCCTTTGAGGCCTGAGGGTTTCGTGGTGGCATCTTTGTGGATTGGGTTCACTTCCCGTAGTTTCCACCAGATTGGTATCTGGGGAGTTTGAAGGCTGAGTGAACACACTAGTCTGTAGGGCAGTGCTGTTGTTATGTGGAGTGGTGGGATGGGTGACTGAGTAGCAAAAACTGTTGCACAACAGTTTTGTAGACAATGTGGGGACATGAATGCCAATCACTCACGTTTTTAGTTATGTACAAAACTGCTACCATTTTGGGATTGAATTCTTAATACTTTTGAGGACATATTTGATATATATGTGAACAATGTTCCTTGAACTGATACGTGATGCCATATCTTAACTTGAAAATATTTTGGTACTTGCATACAAAAAGGCAATTACAAGAAACTGGTTGAAATGTGATCCTCCATACGATTAGTGAAAGGACACTGTAGAAGAAATAAACTTCATGGAAAAATTAAGCTATTTTCTCAGAACGTACCCACAAAAGACTTTGGGGTAAATGTACCGTGTATGACAAGAACAACAGATCGAATTTCCACTTTTCAGGAGACCAAATTAATAAGTGGATGATACAAATATTAACCCCTCATGTTATAATTGTGTGAAGTGTGTATTTTGAAATGTCTGTTTTATAAAACAATTTGAAAAAGAAATTAAGAGATTCATAAAATGTACTGGAAGTATTTTTTTTAAACAATTTATGAAGTTTAAATAATTACCAAGTATATAACCATACACTGACTGTTGCTACAATTAGTTATATTGGCTTTAACAGCAGTCTTTTTATTTCTCTTGGCATAGTCAGGCCTACACAATGGTTCTACAATGGTGCCCCCTTGAGCCCATTACAGACATGAAAATTCAGCTCATACAGGGAACGATGTTCAGAGTTCGGTTAAGTTTAGCTTGTTTGTGTGAAAGTATATATTTCTTTACCCACAGCTAAAAAAGAGCTAAAGAGTCAAAAACTTAGCAAGTCAATTACTGTTAATTCTTCACACTGGAGAAAATATACACTGTCATCCTCCCTAATGTGTTCTAATATATTATCCATAACAATGTAGGGGTAAACATACACGTAAAGTAAGTATGCATGTACATATAGCCTTATACATATAGAGTTGTGTTATGTACCACTATTTCTGGGGTCTCTAATGGGCAGACTAATGCATCACCAAACAGCCCCACAGCTAAATTTAATCAAAGTGTTTAAAGAAAAACACACCTGAGTGAAATAAATTAATTCTCAATTAAAACCACTTAATTATATGCAAACAAGACTTGCAGCATTTGTATGCAAGCAGGATCATCTTGGGGGAAAAATACTGATAACTTATAACTATTCAAGAACAGCTTAGCTCAAGAAATATTCAGAAGAACAGCATATCAATAAAAGAAGCAGCCATCCCCTTCTGAACAACACCTGAGTCAAACAGGAAGCTTGATTGTGAGAAATGTGTGTGGGTGAGGAATACTGTAGAATCTGCTGTATATGTGTGTCCACTTGTGTATATCTGGGAGAAACAGCGGGTTATGTAAACTGGTGAGGAGTGAGGTGCAGTGCGGTATCTATGGAAACCATGACAATGAGGAAAGGCAGGTAGTTCACCAGTTCACAGAGTGCGGGAGGTCAAACACTGTTTCTACAAGTGAGGTTCAACCTGTACTAACTGATGACAGGTGTATAACTCACTTACAACATGTGCTAACTAAGTAACAACAGTGCAAATAACAGTGTCATACATATGTCATGATGTAAACTTCCAGAGCTTTATGTACACTAATCTGTCACCCAAGTCACAAAATGAAAAGCAAATGTGTGCAATAATCTACTGGTCATTTGTGGAACTGTTGATTTTTCAATAAGTCAAAATATAAAAGGGGAAAAAAGTACAGACTAAAACAATAGTGCAATAGTTTGTCTGCAAATAGATGGTACAGCTTGAGTTATCTGTATCTTGCACACACAAACGACAAAAAAGCATTGCTTCGACAATCGGGAGGGACAAACATGGTTGGAGTGATTCATTACAGGAGCCTTAGGACTTGTTAAACTATTAATGCTAGAATGCCAAGGATCTTTACTTTTTTCATTTAAGGAAATTAATAGATAAAGAAAAGCCCCCAACAGGACAAAGTATGAAATACATGGAAGCTGATGGCAAATCAAGACTTCTGATCCCTTCAATTCATCAACATTGAAAGAGCTTATTATCAGATAAATACATCATACTTAACTGGACAAAAATGAAAAGCAAATGAACTGCCTTTTTCATTATTATTATTATTTACACTCAAGCCAGTAAAAAATCCCTGGCCTATATCAGTTTCCTAATACTACTCACATGTACAATGGCAATAATGGAGGTTAGTGAGAAAGGGAAATGTTCAACACCCCCCAAACAAGAGCTGATAATTAGGGACAAAACTGGCAGAGTTGATGGAGTTCTGCTGGAGCTGAGTGTTGTGACACACATGGCAAGCTGTCTGTGTGTGTTACTTGTAGCTGTAATTCCAGACACAGAACAATGGAAATAAGTGGGTCGGCATTGCAGACGGGTGGTCTGAAACAGCTGGAGAGATGAAGACGGGGTGTGACTGATACATGAGGAAGGAAGGGAGAAAAGCTAAGAAACAAGGGAAATGGCCCTAAAACATCAACAGACCTGACTGAGGAAAACTTGGACAAAACTATTTGTGAAATAAAATCTCACCATTAATTATAGATGTATATAAATCAATACAAATGGTTCTTTATGTCTGATGTTAGGAAACAAAATAATCCAGAACAAAACTGCAGGTTGCCATCAATATAAAAATGTGAGTATATTTAAATAATACATGCAATGCACACACACGGGCTTTCTCTATTAAAATATCCAAGCAGACTACTTAACACCTCAGCTGTACAAAAATACAGTGAACCGTTACTCAGGCCTGATGATGCCCATGACTGAACCACAACCAATTGAAATTTTACAATATGAAGGTTATTTTTCTGTTCCACGATCCATAAGTCAAGCTTCGCGACTGCGAATGGTCCAAAGGATCAGAAAACGTCTCAGACAGGCGGTTGAACTGCAGTCATGATGGTCAGCGATAACATTATTTTACGAGACATACTTACTACCCCTAAAATGTCTTTATTAGCTATTTAAGCTATGTAGCCGGTAGCTTCCATGTAGGGTAAGATTTTATCGTTCTCCGCCATCATGAAGTGTGTTTTTACTATCAACTGTGGCTGTTAACACGGTGACTGTTGGTGGCTAATATGCCTTACAAAGCAACGCGGCATTGTTCTCTATGAGAGTACTACTAAGGAAACAAGAGAGGGTTTTTGTGTTACTGACATTTTTTTTATTCTGTAACGATTAACAACAACTATAACCAGCGAAGCCTATAGCTACCTAGACGGCTAAAAGGCTAGTACATGCCCTGGTAGTTATCGATGTTATATCGAGCCCTTGCTCTCTTGTATTCCTAATAAAAACAAAGCCATGAAACAGCACCAGACAAAATCCTGATACAACAAAAAATTGAACGTTACCTTTTTCTGCATCCACCTTAGCCACTACAGGACCATTTCCTGGCACCAGTCCTTTGTTTATGTGATTGGGTAGCTTGTTCTCATCAGTCCGCCTCGTCTCTCTCCTCCAGCAGTCGTGCCGCCCCGGCTGACAGCACTGCTCAGGATGACAGGGCCCCGCCCATAGCAACCAATCCCATGCCAAGAAGCTGCAAACTGAGGCAAGACCCGTTTCTAATTGGCTGATTGCTGTGTCCATCAACGTATCACTAGGGGCGCACC